>NC_142008.1:3624718-3777218 GCF_049901715.1 Pseudonaja textilis
TGCACGATCGCGGATTCCTGCCACCACCGAAGCTTGCAAACCGGAAGTCGGGGTCAAGCTATTTTCTAAAGCACCTGTAGGCCAGACAAAGAATAATGGATGGAAACTGAACAAGGAGAGATTCAATCTAGAAATAAGGAGAAACTTTCTGACAGAGAACAATCAACCCATGGAACAGAAGTTGCCCTTGGAAATTACTTGAGACTTTCAAGAAGAGATTGGACTGCCCTCTGTCAGAAATGATGTAGGATCTCCCGCTTGGATGAGGGGTTGGACTAGATGACCTACAAGGTCCCTTCCAACTCTGATTATCTGTTATCCAACTTTTAGAAGTTGGATCTTCTAAAAATTAGGTCAGTTCATCAAATCATCTGCCATCAAGACATTGTTGACTGCTAGTGACCACACTAGCAGATTGATAACAATATAATTTTAAAAAGTAAAGCCTTCCCTTTGTCACAAGCATAAACATTTTTAACAAATTGTCCCTTTTACTCTACTCGTTTTTTACAGGTAGTCCTCAACTTATGACCACAACTGATCCTGGAATTTTTGTCATATATTGTTGTAGGTTGGTTTTATATTGAGTACCACATAACTGAACTCGATTTTATGACCATTTTTATAACAGCCATAAGCAAATTACATGACTGTGAATCAAATTCCAGCTTATTTAATGGCAATTTTTTTGCCAAAAACACAACAAAAGAAATAATAAAATGTGATCACATGATTGTTGGATGCGCAGTTGGTTGTAAATACGAGACAACTTTGAGGACAGATTATAAATATTTTTTTCTGAGTCCATCATTACTTCAAATGGTCAATTAGCAAGTGGTCATAAGTTGAGAATAAAATGTAAGTACATAGCAAGCGCCATGCACGTAAAAAAGCTCACGCTGTTGAGTGTTGTTGCAAGGTGACTTTTTTGACCATATGTTATGGACATTCCTAGCATTTCCTTGGCAAAGTTATGTGCCTTCAACTCTTGTGTGACGGTTGTGTTTGTTGTTCTCCAGGCTATTTGAATTTCCTTTTATATTTTCACAAGACCAACACCCCTTTCACCTTCCGCCACTTCTCCCTGCTGTTTGGGGAGTTGTTAATCCACCAAAGCTTTCACAACCAGGTGTTTCATTTAACAAAAAACGATTGCAACCAGAAGCTGAGCCAGAGATCTGAGAGCAGCAAATCTGAGTTTGTGGAATTCATACATAATAAAGGATAAAGTCATTCAACCAGCATCATCATTTGAGTTGTAGTTTAGCATCTCTGCTGGTTGAAAGTTAAGCCGTGATGAGTTTGGTTTCCTTACTGTTGTGTTAACACAAAGGAGACCGACCTCTGCCTTGGAGCAGAGCCCTAGGTAGTCCTCAACTTACAGCAGTTCATTTAGTCACCGTTCAAAGTTACAACAGCACTGAAAAAAGTGACTTACCACTGTTTTTCACACTTGTGACTGTTACAGCATTGCCACAGCCACCTGAGCCAAGCAAGGTTGTCAGGTTACTAATTTAACCCCTGCAATGATTCACTTAACCGTGGCAAGAAAGATTGTAAAAAGGGCACGAAATTCACTTAAAAAATGTCTCACTTAGCAACAAAAAATTGATTGTTGTCATAAGTCAAGGACTATCTATACAACCTTCCTGTCTAATTGAGCCTAGTACACCAGAATCCTTATAAATAATTACTGTTTTTCAGGTGCCCAAATTGTGACTATGGAGCATGCTGTCATAAATGTGAAGACTGGTCATAACTCTCCTTTTTGTGTGCTGTTGTAATTTTGAATGGTCACTAAATGAATGGCTGTAAGTCGAGGACTATATGCACTGGTTTTCTCTTTCCCTGGTCTGGAGTCTCTCTCTCCTTTTTCTTTCTCTTCCCCTCCCTTCTCTCTCACACACGGGCACATTAAATTTTCATGGTTTACCCCTTGTACTTCTTTCCCTTTAGCACATATCATAACAGTCCTGTGAGAAATAGGACAGAGATATTTCTCATCACTGTCTTTGCAAATTCTAGGCCATGCAATAACCTTTTCTCTGCATGGATGAGTCCCAATCAATGTTGGAACAAAAATATGCTTGCTAAAGGCCAAGCTAGAGTTTTGGCATAATGGCGACTGAATTACAGAACAATAACAGAATTTATTTTTTATTTTTTTACTTTACTTGGTTTGTCAATTGCTTAAAAAGTACAGGTATAAGAATAAATATAGTTTTGAATACATGAGATAGATACTTATAAGAAAAATAAAAGAAGCAATAGGACAGGGACGGTAGGCACGTTGGTGCTCTTATGCACAGCCCCTACAGACCTCTTAAGAAAGGGGTGAGGTCAATAGTAGACAGTCTAAGGTTACAGTTTTTGGGGTTTGGGGAAGAAACCACAGAGTCAGGTAGAGTATTCCAGACATTGACCCCTCTGTTGCTGAAGTCGTATTTTCTGCCGTCAAGTTTGGTGCAGTTGGTATCTATTATATGCTCTTGTATTGTTATGGTTGAAGCTGAAGTATTTATTGACAGATAGGACGTTGCAATATATAATTTTATGTACTATACTTAGATCGAACTGAAGGTGGCATAGTTCTAGGTTTTCTCGGTCTAGAATTTCAAGTCTCTTCTTGTGAAATATTTCTGGACTTTCTCAACTGTGTTAATATCAGATACGTAACCTGGGTTCCAGAAAGATGAGCTGAATTCAAGTATTGGTCTAGCAAATGTTTTGTAAGCTCTAGTTAGTAGTGTGATATTACCAGAGAAAAAGCTATGTAAGATTAGGTTAACAACTCTTAACGCCTTTTTAGCTATTTAGTTACAGTGGGCTCTAGCACTTAGATCATTAGAGATGAATACTCCAAGATCCTTGACAGAGTTTGGATCATCAACAAGGTCTTGACTATTCAGCTTGTATTTCATTTTCTGATTTTTTTTTGCCAATATGTAATTGAAAGGGTCCTTGGAGGTCTTCTAGTCCAACCCCCTGCTTGGGTACGAGATCCTGTACAATTTCAGAGGAATGGTTGTCCAATCTCTTCTTAAAAATTTCCAGTGCTTGAGCATCCACTGTTCCACGGGTTAATTGTTCTCCCTGTCAGGAAATTTCTCCTTTGTTTTAGGTTGCTTCTCTCCTTGATTAGTTTCCATCCGTTGCTTCTTGTCCTGCCCTCAGGTGCTCTGGAGAAGAGTTTGACTCCCTCTTCTTTGGGGCAGCCCCTCAGATATTGGAAGACTCCTATCATGTCTCCCCTAGTCCTTCTTTTCATCAAAGTAGACTTATCAAATTCCTGTAACTGTTCTTCATATGTTTTAGCTTCCAGTCCCCTAATCATCTTTGTTGCTCTTCTCTGCACTCTGTCCAGGATCTCAGCCCTTTTTTTATGTTGTGGCAGCCAAAACTGGATGCCTACTATTCCGAAGGCATTATAGACTGGCTGACTTTAGGGCCATTTGCAATATCCCACGGTCATATACCCATGATTTTTGGCCCTTTATTGCCAGTTTCCAGCATTTAGTTCTGATTTATAGTGTCACTAAATAGTTTCACTTAACGACCGAAATGTTCATTTAACTATCATGATGTTCACTTAATGACCTCTCCAAAATAGGTTATGAGATCCGGTGACCTGCTACAGTCAAGGACATACGAATAAAACACATGTTCTCTTGCAATTAAAGAGCAAGGGAACCATCAAAATGTCAATTCCTCAGTAATATTTTCCTGCTTAAACAAAAACATACCACCAAAACAGTAACTCCATCCCTAAATAACTTTTATGTGAAATTTTTCTATCTGTTCTATCTGTTTATAATGCTAAAGAATGCAAAATTCTGAACATGGTAGCATATTCCTCTGGGTCCTTTGTCATTTTTTTTAGGCAAAAAAACCTATTAAAGTTCTAGATTGATGACCAAAATCTCTCTTGGATGGCTTTAGAAGAAAAACTAGCTAGCAAATTATGAGGCTTACTAAAGAATTATGATTTTTTTTTCACCATTTGCAAGTTTTAATTCACACCTACCTGTCAGCCTTGGTGGGTTACCAGAATATACTACGCTGAAAGCGGAGCTGGTACACACAGTAAGAAAAATCAAGACGAGCTGTACCAGGTACAGCTGCAAACTCTTCTGCCCTCAAAATCACCTATTAATATGTTGTGTTCTTTGGACATAAAATGTTATATGAATCCATTAATTCCATACGTTGTATAAATTCGCTCATAAAATGGGCCTTAGAACTCTATAATGGTTCTTCTAGAGCAATGTTTCTCAGCCTTAAGTTTAGGATGCGTGGACTTCAACTCCCAAAATTCCCCAGACAGCATGATGGTTGAGGAATTCTGGGAGTTTTGAAGTCCATCCGCCCATCTTAAAACATGCTGATCGGAGAATTCTGGGAGTTGAAATCCACCCATCTTAAAGTTGCCAAGGTTGAGAAGCAGTAGGGATGGATGAATCTATAGATTATTTACTTATTCACAAAAAAGATTTATGTGGTCACCTACCTTATTTAAGATCACCCGTGCCAGGCCAACCAAGCCAAAAAGCAGGATCCCTTCCTGGATCTCCTCTCCCCCCGGGTCATTAAAAGCCATCTTATTCAAGCCAAAATAATCCTGAATCATCCTACATATGTGCTGAGGTTAAATCTCTCATCCTGTTATTAGTTCTTTACGTGAATGGGTGGGATTCTGTTCCAAAGGGCTTGCATTGAAGTATTATTTTGATCCTATAGGCTCATCAAAATGGCGGACTGTGGGCTGGATGTGTCACCCAAGCCACGCCCACCCAAGCTCCGTGAAGGGGGAAATGTGATATGTCACATGACCACAACGTGAAACGGCGAGCTTGACACCCGTAATATGGGTCAATCTTTATCCATTCAAGCAAAATCTAAATATTTTGGGAGGGTAACTCAACATTCTCCATCAGTAGAAAAGCAGAAAAATATAGTTGGAATGCACCTCACCTTCTTGCTCAGGCAGGAAAACCTATGCTATTTCAAATAAATGGTTGTCCGATATCTCTTTAAAATTTCCAGCGGTGGAGCATTCACGACTTCTGGAAGCAAGCTGTTCCACAGATTAATTGTTCTCACTGACAGAAAATTTCTCCTTAATTCTAAGCTGTTTCTCTCCTTGATAAGTTTCCATCCATTGCTTCTGGGGTTTTGCAAAATAGCTTAACTCTTTTTTCTTTGTGGCAGCCTTTCAAATGTTGGATGAGTGCTATCATGTCACCTCTGGTCCTTCTTTTTTCATTAAACTAGACATACCCAATTTATTCCAGCAACCATTCTTTATATGTTTTAGCTTCCAGTCCTTGAATTATTGTTGGTCTTCTCTTTATTCTTCCTAGAGTCCCAACATTTTTTTTTACATTTGTGGCCACCAAAACAGTATGCAGTATTCCATGTGTGGTCTTACCGAGGCATTAGAAAGTGGTGCCAACACTTTATGGGATCTTGATTTTATCCCTGTTAATGCAATCTAGGACTGAGAAAGGCCAATGAAACTTGATTTGTCCTCTCATTGCTCATGGTTGGTGCTGCTTTGGTTACTTGAAGAGCCATATTCAGAGAAAGAACCAAACAGAGGTAGTCCTTGATTTAATCAAAGCCCCTCACCCTTTGTGCGCGTTAAAAGTACAAATATATTTAATCTCTGTCTCTCAAATTACATTATATTAGAGGTAGTTTTCAAAATATAACCATACCTGAGGCCAAAATTTCCTTTGCTAAGCAAGAAAGCCATTAAGTAACGAGAGCATCATCTTCATGGAAGGAAGATTTATCTTCTGAGGAAGAATTTGTATGAAGAAGCTATGTTTGGACATCATAATATGGAGGAATTGAAAGATATCCCAAGCACACACTGGCAGCTTCCGTTCTGTGAATTAAAATGGAAAGTACCCCGTTTGCCAGTTTGATATCTTCTTAGGAACTCTGGACTGAGACGACACGGTCTCCTCCAAATATTTTGGACTACTATGCTCCACAGCCAACATAGAGAGAATAGTAACCAAGATATAGTATTTGTGAGACCTGGTTTTGGATAGTGGTTAAAGGTGCTGTGCTAGAAAGTAGGAGATTGTGAGTTCTAGTCCTGCCCTTAGGCATGAAAGCTCACAGGGTGAGTTTGGGCCAGTCACCAAGAAACCGAATTCTAGTCCCACTTCAAGCACAAAATCTGTCTGGCTGACATTCAACATAGACAAGGATGCCAGGAGACATGAAAGCTGGTTAAATTATCCAGTCCCTCTCCCTGACTCAACACACACAGGAAATAGGAAGGGGGAAAAATATTAGATATGTCCGTCATCTTGAGTTACTTATAAAGTATCAAAGGCAGGCTAAAAGTCAAACAACTAAAGGAATCTGGCAGAGGGGGAGAAGAACAGCAGATCTGCAAGTCCTGCAGCAAAAGATTAGAGTGGCATCTTGGTTTGAAACTGCTTTGGAGCTCATCGAATTTGGAACTCAGCGCACTTTTGACATGAAAATTTTGTCCCGGTGCTCATTTGTTCGTTACTCAATTCACAAGCTAGAACTTGTACGTGTAGGCTGCCTTGTGTGACTCACTACATTATATTCCATATGGGAAAAATTAATTTGGTACTCATTGTTTTGGGGTCACATCACGCCTCCCAGAACCAATTAGTGACGAGTACTGAGGTACCACTGTATTTCACTTGATTGCTGTTCCTATGACAAACTGACCTTTTTTGGGGTGGGGGGAATCTGTTTAAGACAGATAAAACCTTCTCAGTATGAGCTGACCAATGTCATCCCTACTGAGAGGGATGCTTCATTGGCAGAGGAACTGAATCATTTCTTTGCTCGCTTTGAAGTGGAGACATCAGGGGCAGATAAAACACAACCACCAGCCAATTGTAGCCTCCACCTCGTTGTGGGGAAACAGGAGGGGAGGAGCATTCTGAGGGCTGTGGACCCTAGAAAGGCTGCCGGTCCTGACGGTATCTCTGGCCGGGTGCTCCGAGACTGTGCTGACCAGTTGGCTGGAGTCTTTACTAGGATCTTCAATCGGTCTCTATCGCAGTCCACTATTCCATCTTGTTTGAAGGCTTCCACCATTGTTCCGCTGCCAAAGAAGTTCCCTATCAATAACCTCAACGATTACAGACCAGTGGCACTCACCTCTATCATCATGAAGCGCTTTGAGAAATTGGTCTTCCGGCACATCATTTCTGGTCTTCCTCATACATTTGACAAACACCAGAGGACACTATAGCCATCACTCTTTACACTGCTCTGACTCATCTAGAACAGCAGAGGGGCTATGTGAGGATGCTTTTTGTGGATTTTAGTCCAGCTTTTAACACAAATCTTCCACATAGACTAGTGTCTAAACTCCTGGAACTTGGACTTTCTCATTCAATCTGCCTTTGGATTATGGATTTCCTGTCTGGTCACTCTCAGAGGGTCAGATTAGGTAATCATACCTCTTCAGCCCTTATTCTTAACACTGGTGCATCACAGGGTTGCGTGTTGATTCCTTTACTCTATACTCTTTATGTGCATGACTGCATTCCCACTCAAGTTAGTAATACTATTGCTAAATTTGCAGATGATACAACAGTGGTGGGACTTATCTCCAGGGGGATGAGTCTGCCTACCGAGATGAGGTGGACTGGTTGCTTTTGTGGTGTGGAGACAATAACTTGGTCCTCAATACCAATAAGACCAAGGAGCTTCTAGTAGACTATAGAAAGAACAGATCAGACATCCAGCCCTGGCTTATCAATGGAGACCAAGTGGAGCAAGTGGCCAGTTTTAAGTTTCTGGGTGTTACCCTAAAAGAGGACCTGACCTGGGGGGGCTCACATTGCAGCCCTGGTCAAAAGGGCCCAGCAGAGATTATACTACCTGAGGCTTCTCAGGAAACAACAACTGAATGAAAAAGTGCTGGTGACCTTCTACCGCTGCATCATAGAGAGCATTTTAACATACTGCACCTCTGTAGGGTTTGCCAATTGCACCATGACAGATAGGACAGCACTCCAGAGGGTTAATGTCATTGCTCAGAGGATCATGGGTTGCTCTCTTCCCTCTTTGGAAGAACTTTATAGCTCCTGCTGCCTTAAAAAAGTTCAAAACGTTCTCAAAGATCCATCTCATCCTGGGCACCCTTTTTTTTGAACTATTACCATCTGGCAGACAGTATAGAACAATAAAAACAAGGACAAATAGGCTGAAAAGCAGCTTCTATCCCAGGGCAGGAGCTCTTTTGAATTCCGCTGTATAGTGCACTGTTGGTGTGGTGCCGGGGGTTTCCAGTTCAATGTGTGGAGTGTGAAGGGTGTGTGTTTGTGTTTATTTTCATGGTCATGATGTGCACTGAAGATGGTGTTTGATTTCGTTGTACGAGGTACAATTACAATAAAGTAAAGTAAACTAAACTGAAAATTGGATACTTACCCTGAATCAGTTAATTGCTGGTTGTGCTTTTGAACTGTGACCAAAGGAACATAATTTGCCTAGAACAAACTGATGGAAGAAAGTGGCAATAGATTTCATAAAACAAAGCACAAACATTTTGTTTGTAACTGCCCACTGTTGGAACAAGTATTTTAAACCTAATATTTAAAAAAGGAACAAATGAAAACTAAGCACACACAAATGCAGTAAAATTAAGGCACACCATGATATAGTTGCAATCCTAGTAAAAATTACATTTATACAATTACAGAAGCATAAATCTGCCTACCATCTAACTTTGCTCATAAGATTTACAGCAAAACAGCTCAACTATTTTCCTTTGGATAGTCTGGGATAGCACTTAGCATTAGCACTTAGATTTATATACCGCAGAGACACAGCCTCTTGCCCTCAACAATCTGGGCTCTCATTTTATCGACCTCGGAAGAATGGAAGCTTGAGTTAACCTTGAGCTGGTCGGGATCGAACTGCTGGTTGAAAGAAGGCTTTATTTGTTGTTTTATGTTGTTAAAAATAAAATAAAAACTTTTTTAAAAAGACCGAACTGCTGGCAGTTAGTAGAGTCAGCCGGCGTCACCACGGCTCTTGTGGGATGAGAATGAAGCCATGTAGAAAGGAAGAAGACACACCTAAATAAATATCCCTTGGCATTTCCTTGAAGATGCCCACACTTAAAATGGATTCTCAGGAGTCTTCTCCAATTTGAAGGACAAGAATGATCAATCCTCTTCATCTTATGTTTCTTCAACGTACAACTTAATGTCAGCGTTCCAGAAAAACTGAGCTCCGATTATAAACTCCTAGACAGGCATTTTCTCAAAGTTTCCTTTTAGAGTAATTATTCTGGCACATCTAGGAAACCCCGAATCTGAAAGTTCTGGGTTTTCCTCCAATGTAAAAATTTACAAATCCAACCCCTGCATCCATCATTCCATTATATGCCCCCTCATTCCAAGTTGAGACATCCACTCAGCCAGGTGCAGGAATAACGTGACCTTGACTTTAAAGAAGAATGCTATTATGTCTAACCACATACGCTCCAAGAAATTCCCTCCTTCCAACTTCCTGTGCTTAAGAATGTGGCAGCGTGGAAGCTTCTGGTGCTTTTATGGCTCCCAAAGCTGACACTTTCGTTCTTTGAAGATGGAGACACACATGGCATAACAATCAATGATTGAGAGAATTGGGTAGGTCTAGTCCAATGAAAAGAAGAACTAGCTAGCAGCCTTCCAATATTTGAAGGGTGCCACAAAGAAGAAAGAGGCAAATCTATTCTCCAAAGCACCTGAAGGCAGGACAAGAAGCAATGGGGGGAAAAAAACCTGTGAAGGAGAGCAGCAACCTAAAATTAAAAATAAATTTCCTAACAATTAATCAGTGCAACAGCTTCCCTCCAGAAGTGGGTGCTGCATTAGTGGAGTGTTTAAGAAGAGATTGAACAGCCATTTGTCAGTAATTGTATAGGGTCTCCTGCATAAGCAGGGAGTTGGATTAGAAGACCTTCCAATTCTACGTTCTATTTGAATATTTTCTAAGTGCTAAGTCTGGTTGATCCCAAAAGTCGGATGTTATCCAACAACTTTGATATATATCCATTGCCCCTTCTAAAAAAAAGAATTTTTAAAAAAAGAATTTTGAATGCTCCGGTAGGAAGAATCTTAACATAAAATAAGCAAGAGTACATTAAACATTTGGTAGGCTGAGATTTTTGCTTTTTTTTATTTTATTCCGGGGCAGTAGATACAGAGTGCTTAGTGCTCTCTGAGCTTGGTTGCTTTCTTGCAGACATTTCATGACCCAACTATGTAATATCATCAGTGCTAGAAGAAAGGGGGGTTTGTGGAGAGTGAGGAGGAGGACAACAGCAACTCTGGAGTCCTCACTGCTCTCTAAGCTTGGTTGCTTTCTTGCAGACTAGGTAACATCATCAGTGCTACTGAGGATTTCTCTCCTCTTTATATGCAATAGCTGCTCCTGCCCATGTTTCTGGATATGGATACTGGTTAGGATACTGTTTTCTGGTTGATCGTTTGTCTGGTATTAATTGCTGCTTATCTAGGAGTTGGTTGCTGAAGGAGTTGTGTTTTGGTCTTTTTGCTTCCTTTTTTTGCTTTTTATTATTTCTTTTAAATGGTTTGTCAGTGTGTTTTATCTCTGTGTTTCTCTCTCCAGCAGCACTTCACAAAGAGGTCAAAGTCACTTCACTCCTGTTGTGATTCTTTAGAAAAGTGGAAAATGTCCGCTCTCGACTATTTTTTGCTAGGAAATAAAAAACCCAAATCCTGAAATCTTTGGTTTTTCTTCCTTTTGCAAAATCTACTCAGCCTCTGGGAAATGAAGGGGGTGGAAAGGAGAGTATGTGGACTGGGGAATTCTGGAAGTTCAAGTCCACACATCTTAAAATTACAGAGGTTAAAAAAATCTTTTTAATTTCATAGCAAACTCATCATCAACCAGAGACCAATAGAAGTGATTCAGTAATTACGGTTTCTTTGATCTGCTTCACAAAGGGTTTTGTTTCTCTAAGTTAACCATTTTTACAGAAAGTCTTGCTGAAGTACAGGTAGTCCTCAGCTTACAACCGATTTGTTTAGTGACCCTTTGAAGTTACAATAGCACTGGAAAAAGTTATTTATGACCAATTTTCACACAACTGATGTATCACTCCCGTGGTCACATGATCAAACTTCACACACTAGGCAACTGGCATGTACTTTTGACTGTTGCACTTTCCCAGGGTCACGTGATCACTATTGGTAACTTTCCTGGCTGATTTCCAACAAGCAAAGTCAAGCAGGAGCAGAGGAGCCAAATTCATTTAACAACTGTATGGTTTGATTAACACCTGCAATGTTTCTCTTAATAACTAGCAAAAAGATTGGAAAATAGGGCGCCATTCACTTAACAACTGTCCTGCTTAGCAACAGAAATTTTGGGTGCCATCACTCGCACGGCCCGATTTCCCTCTCCCCACGGGCCCCACCCCCATCTGAACCACCAAGGGGCAAAGGTTGGAAACATGGGGTTGGACTAGAAGACCTCCAAGGTCCCTTCCAACTCTGCTGTTCTACTCAAGTCTACTTTTGTTTTACAACATCACTTCCTTCTGCTCTTCTCCTAATAACAGACCCATGGCTTCCAAGGGGGTCTCGATTGGCTGCAGGTAGTCCTTGACTTACAACCATTCCCTTAGTGGCCATTCACCATTTACGACCTGTCTGAAAAAGAGGACTTAGGACCCGGAATCAAATTTCCAACAGTCACCCCTCCCTCAAAGGGTCACGTAACGGCAATCTGGACACTCGACAACCTGGCTTGATTCTACAAGAGCCCAGAGTCATGTGGCATGTGGTTTTGCTAAAAATAAAAATGAAGAAAAATAGGTTCACTTAAACTTATTCGCTTAACGGCCACTGCAAAACAGTCACAAAAAGGCAACGGTTACAACTTATGACCCTAATGGGCAGGTTCCATTATGGTCAATTAACTTGAGGATTAATTGTAATTTGGTCTAGTGGCTAAGGCACCTGGCTGGAAAGCAGCGATAGAGAGGTCTAGTCCATCGTAGCTGTGTAAGCCATTTGGGGGACTTTGGGCCAATCACCAGGAGACGGTGAATTCTAGTCCCGCCTTAGGCATGAAAGACAGCTGGGGGACTTTGGGCCAATCACCAGGAGACGGTGAATTCTAGTCCCGCCTTAGGCATGAAAGACGGCTGGGGGACTTTGGACCAATCACCAGGAGGTGGTGAATTCTAGTCCCGCCTTAGGCATGAAAGACGGCTGGGGGACTTTGGGCCAATCACCAGGAGATGGTGAATTCTAGTCCCGCCTTAGGCATGAAAGGCAGCCGGATGACTTTGGGCCAATCATTCTCACAGCCCAACTCACCTCACAGGGTTGTTGTTGTGGGTGAAATAGGAGGAGGCATATATGTAGGATATGTTTGCCACTCTGAATTATTTGTAAAAATAAGTAAAATAAAAACATTGCAAAACCTTAATAGACACCCCCCCCACATATGTTTATTTAATGGGACAATATTTTTGCCTCTTTCTCATTTTCATTCTTCAATGTTTATTTTTCTTTTTTAAATAAACGTTGTACATCTTTTGTTGGAGAGGAAATAAAATCTAATTAATAGGAGCCTTACCTTTTCCGAATACCCTGGCACCCCCTGTGGCTGTCTCTGAAAGCACATCCATATGATTTCCCCTGAAGGGGTAATTAAGGAAAATAAAACCTGTGTCCCAACTTGATTTATTATTTTGTCTCAGAATATCTTTCTTCTCCAGGGGTATCAATAACAGCTGAGAAGTACAAAGTGTTGCTTTACACCATAAAGGAGGCAGGTAGCACGAAGAGGAAGGACTAAACATTATAATACCAGGCACATTACATAAACACTATCTCGGGACACAAAGTCTTCTCAGGAATTAAATCAGAGGTCTGCAGAATGATAAACAGTTAATAAAATAGTGTGAATAAGAAGAGAGAATTTAAGACGAGAAAATAAGAAGAGAGAATTTAAGTGGCAAAATATGAGCAGATTTGATATTCATCTCACAAAAACTGGCCTTGCTGTTTTAAGTTATAAGCAAGTGATAGGCTTAAGGCAAATCCAATTCGGGTAGTCCTTGGCTTGCAACAGTTCATTTAGTGACTGTTCAAAGTTACAACAGCACTGAAAAAAAGTGAGTTACAATTGTTCTTCACACAGCCGTTATATCATCCCTGTGGTCACGAGATCAAAATTCAATGCTTGGCAAGAAAGATTGTTCAATGGGGCCAAACTCAGCAAATGTTTCACTTAGCAACAGAACGTTGGGCTCAATTGTGGCCATAAGTCGAGGACTCCCTTGACCTATGACCACAATTGTGGCAAGAAATCCCATTGCTAATCAAGGCAGTTTTTAAGTGAGCCATGACCTTTGGGCCATGGTTACAGTTGTTGAGTGGCTTCCCTCATTGACTTTGTTTGACAGAAACTGTCAAACTGGGAAAGTCACAAATGCCGACCACATGATGTGGGACACCAACCAGGGATCCATGGGGATATTGTAACTGTTTTTAAGTTTGCAGATTGGTCGTAAGTCAAGGACTATCTCGATAGTCAAAATTTCCATTGCTAACTAAGGTAGTTGTTAAATGAGGTGCATCCGATTTTGTAGTTAACTGCATCACTGAATGGATCACATGGTCATTAAATGAATCCAGCTTCCTCCCATTGTCTTCACTTTGGGAAGCCAACTGAGAAGGTCGTAAATGATGACATTATCCCAGATGCTGCATCAAAAATCGATACATGCCAATAACCAAGCATCTGGATTTTGATTATGTGACTGGGAACGCTGAAAGAGTGCAAGGACTCATTGTAAGCCATTTTTTAAGTGCCTTTATAATGCTGTCTATATCATCCATCTACCATCTATCTTATGTATCCATCCACCCACCGACCCACACATAAATTCTGTATTTGAATCTTAGTCTGATTTATGATAGTGCTATTCATTCAATTGTGTCGGATCAGTTTCATCTTTGAATTATATTCCAACCTTCTGTTTTCTACCCACCAAAACATTTGCCTTTTCTTTCTCTGGCTTAAATCAAGCTTTCTGAAATTTCATTCTGAGTGCCAATGTTGAATCCTAAGTTAAATTCAGCCCCAGCTGGCTTGCAGGAAAATGGCACCAATTCTGGAGAGCACTGGTGCTTAGATAATAACCTCACAGAATCAGAGAGAAATGACCGCAAAGTGAGACAGAAGAGTCCAAAGCAGTATACTGTATAGAAAGGTATATATGAAAGAGTTGCTTCAGGACCCTGGAGAGCTCCATATAGAAAGTTGTTGCTCTTGCCAAGGACTTACCCAAGTAATGGGATATTTGAAACTGTGGAAAAACCTGGTTAGAGCCAAATTCCATAACACCTCGAATAGACCCCACTGTATCATCCCAAAGCAGCCAAAAAGTGGAACAGACACAAAGTGCCACCCAGCCCAGCCTACTGCCAATGATTTATTCTGAGATGGATGATCAAGTAAAGGGTGGCACACCCTGCTGAGTACCTTCCATCTACTTCTCTTACTCCCCTCCGAATGCTGACTAAGAAGGTGCAGAGTCCCATCTGAGCATCTGGTGAAGCTGTTCTTGCTGGCAAGCAACGTAAAGGATTTACTCCAAGAATAAAGCAGCATGTTTCTGTACAATTATTTCCTTCGGCCAGAATTTTAGGAGAGCTCACAGCCTCAGTCAATAAATAGAATCTAATTTTTATTTATTCCTGTGGAATATTTTTATCCCGGTGTTCTCCTGAGAAGCAAAAAGGCAGGAAAGCTTGAGAATGAAGGCTGGTTCTTAGAAGCATTACTTGGATGTCTCTATTCTAAAGGTTAGGAGTTGGGGCAGGGGGTGGAAAGGAAAGCTGTTATTTTCCTGATACAACAATTATTGGGGAAAAAAATAAAGTCTGGTTCATTGATTTTGCTATTCCATGGGATGTTAGGATTGAGGGGAATAATTAGAGTGGAAATGATATATTGGGACTTAGAGATCAAAGATGGACACTGATGGAAAAAAGAAATGTGTAATAATTGTTATACCAAGCATAATATGAGCTCTTTTTATCATACCTGAACACCCTAATTTTACACACACACACAAAAAGCTTGGAATTTTGAGATGCTACCTTAATATTTTTGATAAGAGTTGAATTATTAAGCTTCCACCAGGATTAGGCTGGGATCTAACGGTACACATAACATTCTCATATTTATACATTAATATAACAATCTCTGTGGATGCCCCTTGCAGCGAGGAATGGGCTTATGATATTCTGGTGAGGTAGAGAGTTATTTGTTTGTTTGTTTGCTTGCTTGCTTGTTTACAAATTTTTAACCAAACCATCTCCTTCATTGAGCTATGCCAGACATTAACTGTATTCATCAACCTATGAGAAAAAAGAAAATTATATAGGTAGTCTTCAATCTACAACCGCTTCACTGTTTGAAGTTGTAATGGTGCTGAAAAAAGCAAATTACAAAAAAAAAAAGATTTTTCACAGTTATGAGCATTGCAACATCCCACAGTCAAAATTCAGACGCTTGGCAACTGGCATGTACTTATGACAGCTGCAGTGTCACAGGGTCATGTGATCACCTTTTGCATCCTTCTGACAAGCAAAGTCAATGGGGAATCCAGATTCACTTAAACAAGTTACCAACTTAAAATCTGCAGTGATCCCCTTAATAATTGTGGCAAGAGAGACCGTAAAATGGAACAAAAATTAACACCTGTCTCGTTTAGGAATTGAAGTTTTTGGCTCAGGCGAGGTTGTAATTTGAGGACTAGCTGCATTGGATTGGTATAATCTCCTGAGTCGACAAGGACCACATGTGAAGATAGCAAGGGGACAACAGAGCAACCAGACCTGTAGAATTCCTCAAAGAACAACAACCACAGAGAAAACAAAAGTTACACGCCGTTATGTATGTGCAAAAATCTCAATGAAGCAGAGAGTTAAAGTGAATGTAAACAACATTAACTTTGAATGCTGGAAAAGAATTTATCCACTCAAATATCACTGAAGAACCATTAGCAGATGAAAGCAGATTAATTAACAGAAATAAAATATTTACAGAAAAAGAACTGAAGATTTAGAAAACAGCGGGGAAGGAGAGGGAGTGGGAGGAAGTAGAAGAGAGAAGGAAGGGGAGGGGAAGAGCAGGAGATAGACATGGAGGAAGAGTAGAAGATAGAAAAGGGGAAGGAAGGAGGCATCTGAGTTAATGTTTCCAGAAAGGAATTACAGGCCTGTGTGAAGTAAGCCTGGTGGATTAAACGACTACCCCTAAAACAAAGGAATCTTCCAAAGTTTGATGGTCTTTTTCACCAGAGAATTTGGCACCCAGCTTTCTTTTAAGTAACTGCAGCAGGAAACAGCTGTCTGCCCGGTGTGAGCAATCCTTTAGTGCTTCCCACACATAATATTTCAGGAGAATTAAATCTGCAAAGAATAGGGAAACATTTCAACAGAGTCATCCTGACTGAGTCAAAAACTTGATGGTTCCTCTGCCCACTTTCCCCCCTTAATTGTAAAGCATCCAAAGGACATACTATACCGGTGGCTTTTGAGAAACTATGCTAAATTCCAGTAAAGGACCCTTTGCAGGACTGAAAAAACAAAAAGCCCCAGGGCCCAGTGACTCCCAATTTAGTGGTCAAGCTTTGGCCTTGTAGAGATCTATTAAGATCTTAGAATAACCACTATGGAAAAAACTGGATGAGAAAGAGGGATCCATGCTAATTCATGCTAGAAGAAAGTGTAACTCCACACACATGAAATGATATAAAAATACTGAACAGGTAGTCCTTGACTGACAACACTTACAACATGAGTCAAAAAGAGGGCTGTGAAAGGATTTACAGACCCCTCACACCCTGGACATAAACTGTTTCAACTCCTTCCCTCAAAACGATGCTATAGAGCCCTGCACACCAGGACAACTAGACACAAGGACAGTTTTTTCCTGAATGCCATCACTCTGCTAAACAACTAACTCACACAACATTGTCAAACTACTTAGTAAGACTGTATTACTATTAATCTTCCCATTTTTCCTATTACCTATCTCTTCCCACTTATGACTATAACCGTGTTGCTTGTATCTTTACAATTTATATTGTTTTGTTTCCTAGTATGATTCAATTGCTTATTGACTATCACTAAGTGTTGTATCTTATGATTCTTGATGAATGTATTTTATTTTCTAAAGCACTTGTAGGCCAGACAGGGAATAATGGATGGAAACTGAACAAGGAGAGATTTAACCTGGAAATAAGGAGAAACTTTCCGACAGTGAGAACAATGAACCCATGGAACAGAAGCTGCCTTCGGAAGTTGTGGGAGCATCATCACTGGAGGCTTTCAAGAATAGATTGGACTGCCCTCTGTCAGAAATGGTGCAGGATCTCCTGCTTGGACGGGGGTTGGACTAGATGACCTACAAGGTCCCTTCCAACTCTGATTATCTGTTATCTGTTATTTTTTCTTTATGTACACTGAGAGCATATGCACCAAAGACAAATTCCTTGTGTGTCCAAAGAATACCATTCCATTCTGTCTATTCTGTTTGGTTTGGTTCTATTCTATTCTATTCTGTTCCGTTCCATTCCATTCCATTCCATTCCATTCCATTCCATTCCATTCCATTCCATTCCATTCTATTCTATTCTGTTCTGTTCTGTTCTATACTATTTTATTCTACTCTGCTCTGCTCTACTTCTATTCTATTCTATTCTATTCTATTCTATTCTATTCTATTCTATTCTATTCTTTCCTATTCTATTCTAATTAGCAACTGTTCAAAGTTACAACATCAACAAAAAAGTGTTTTAAGACCATTTTACAATCATTGCGGCTTCCCCATGGTCATGTGATCAAAATTCAGACCTTTGGCAATGGACTCATATTAATCACAGTGTTCCAGGATCACGTCATCCCCTTTTGCAACCTTCTGACCAGCAAAGTCAATCATGAAATCAAATTCACTTAACAACCACGTTACTAATTGGGCCAATTAGTAACAGGGAAAAAAAGATGAGAATAAAATTAAAATTATTGCAAGATGCTACAATAACAGGAGGATTTGGACTGCCTAATTGGGAGTTATATTATCAGGCGACAACTCTGATGTGGGTCAAGGAATGGATAACAGTAAGAAATACTAGATTATTGACACTAGAAGGACATGATTTGCTGTTGGGGTGGCATGCCTTCCTATGATACAAGGGATCTAAAACACATAGGTATTTTAGAAGACATTATATAGGAGTGGCTTTGTTATTAAATTGGGAGAAAATTAAAAAACATTATTTTAAAATTCCAGTCTGACTATCAACTACTGAAGTTTTTTCACACTCAGTAATATATAAAATGGAACAAACAGATATGGCGAAATACTGAATGAAAAGGGTGAACTTAAATCTATGCAAGAACTAGAAGAACAAGATATAAGGATGAATTGGTTTTTATAGGCAAATGCATTCTAGATATGATGAAGATTTTAAAGCAGAAGGTTTTATGATAAATTGACTGACTTAGATAAAATTTTGACAGGTACTGTTCCATATTAGCAGGCTTGAAACCCTGTGTTCCTATTGATCCAGAAAAACCGGATCGTGATTGGATGGCTTGAACGTTCCTGATTGGCTCATACAGGGTTTGCCGCGATTGGCTGAAACCAAGCGCGGCAAAGAGTTGTCATTGGCTGCCTAGCCACGGCCAGCTCTATAAGAAAAGCTGCCGCGTGCTAGGGTCTCTCGTCTCAGAATTTATCTGTTAAATAAAGAGCTGTTGTTCACGACTCAAGCCTCGTCTATTCATGGGACCATACTTAATAGATACTAATGAAAAGTTGATTAAAAAACTATATGAATACTTATTAGAGGTTAAATTAAAAGAAGAGCAAAAAAATTGTACTGCCGGTTCTGTAGGCATGGCTTGGTGGGCATGGTGTGGTTTGATGGGCGTGGCAGGGGAAGGATACTGCAAAATCTCCATTCCCTCCCCACCCCACTAACCTGCTTTCCAGCTCCGTTCTCCTGTGCAGGGCAACCAAAGAAGACCCAGCCAATCAGCTGGGACTCAATGGGAGGGCGGAGAATTGATGGGGGTGGGGTCAGTCAGAGGGGGTATTGGCCAGCTCTCCAAACTACTCAAAATTTCCACTACCAGTTCTCCAGAACTGCTGAATACCACCTGATGTGACCATGAGAATGCTGTGACAGTCATAAATGGGATTACCAGTTATAAATCAGTTTTTTAAATATCACATAAATGTCATATAAATAAAGAACCACCCATAATTTTAAATTTTTTAAACGACACACACACACACACACACACACATAAAATCCTGGATCTAACAAACAGAATTCATTGATGCATCAGACCTTCTCCTTCTTAATGTTGTTATTATCATATACTTAATTCTTTCCCAAAATCTCAAACAATCCTTCCAACACACGCATCCTCCAATTATAATTATAAATATTTTGTTCTTTCTATTAATTAGAAAAAGATTTGGGGCAGTTATTTGCCATCGTTCATTGTATTCTTTGCAAATAATCTTCTTTTTTTAAAAAAAAGAAGCAGCTACTTAAACATAATCCAATTTCTCCCAAAGCTTCCAAAAACAGTGAAAATTCTTTGCCAGCAACTCATTTTGGCCCCGAAGCACTAAATTTTGACATTTTCCTATCTGCCAACACCAATTGAACAGCTGTAGTTTATATTTAAATGCAGGGAGTCCTTGGCTTACAGCCATTTGTTTAGTGACCATTCAAAGATTAAGCATCATATCAAAATCAAGTTAGGTACTAATACCACTCTATAAAGCCTCAGTAAGACCATACCTAGAGTCCTGCATCCAGTTTTGGTCACCACACTATAAAAAAGATGTTGAGACTCTAGAAAAAGTACAAAGAGCAACCAGGATGATTAGGGGACTGGAGGCTCAAACATACATTGAACGGCTGCAAGAACAGGTCCTGGCTAGTCTAGGGAAGAGAAGGACCAGGGGAGACAGGAGAGCATCTTCCAATATTTGAGAGGCTGCCACAGAGAGGAGGAAGGGGTCAAGCTATTCTCCAAGGCACCCGAAGGCCAGACAAGGAATAATGGATGGAAACTGAACAAGGAGAGAAATTCAACCTGGAAATAAGGAGAAACTTTCTGACAGTGAGAACAATCAACCCATGGAACAAAAGTTGCCCTCGGAAGTTGTGGGAGCGCCATCATTGGAGGCTTTCAAGAAGAGACTGGACTGCCCTCTGTCAGAAATGGTGTAGGGTCTCCCGCTTGGGCAGAGGGTTGGACTAGATGACCTACAAGTTCCCTTCCAACTCTGTTAAATCTACAGTTAACAACGGCACTGAAAAAAAGTGACTTATGACTACTTTCCATACTTACAACCATTGCAATATTCCCATGGTCACATGATTAAAATTCAGAAGCTCGACAACTGACAACAGTGTCCTGGGGTCATGTGATTCCCTTTTGTGACCTTCTGACAAGCAAAGTCAATGGAGAAGCCAGATTCACTTAACGACCATGTTGCTTACTCAGCAACTGGAATGATTCACTTAATATCTGTAACAAGAAATATGGGGCAAAATTCACTTAATGAAGTAACTCTGTCTTACTTAGTAATTAGTAACAAATTTTGGGCTCAGTTATGGTTGTAAGTTGAGGACTAACTGTACATGCCACGAAATCTACAGGAACAATATTAATTGCAAATATATTCTTTTTTTTATTAGTTTATAGTACAAAATGCAAAAATACCAAAGAAAATAGTAGGAAAATAAGGGAGGGAAAAGGGAAGGGAAAAGAATAAAGGAAGAAAAGGTGTTGACTTCCAATTCCCTTTAGTACAGTAAAATAAGCATTAAACCTCAACTTTTTATTTTTACATAATAGTAGCCATTTCTAGCCATTTCTACAACCACAAACCTAAAATCAGAGTTTCCTCTTTTCTACCTCAAGCACAAGGTCCAAAGGTGGTTTTCAAGTAGAAACAAAAATAATTGTATTTTTTTCTTTAATTAAAGCAGCCAATTTTAACCATCCCTGCTAAGTCCACAAACTTTTGCAGCCATTCCTCCATTGTGGGAATCAAATTGTCCTTCCATTTCTGTGCAGAAACTAAACTTGCTCCCTTTAATATATATATAATATCAAAGTTCCATTTCCCCCAAGTCTTTTTCAGTTAACCCCCAAAAAAAAAAAGTTTCTGGTTTTATCTTTATATTCCCTTTGAGAATCTTCTGCATTAAGATGTGAATCCTACTCCAATGTATTTTTTTTTGCTAGTTGCAAATATATTCATCTGATAGACTCGGTCAGAGTTTGGTGGATGTGCCGTGTGGGTTGTGTCTGACTTCTAAAGGCAAACACACCAAGTGCCCAGGGGAACACAAAAGCCATAGCAGAAGAGAAGCTACTAACTAAAGGTCAATGTCACAGCTGTTTTTAGAGCCACCAGATGTCCCAGAGTTAAATTTGTAATGCAATCATCAGCAGGAAAAATTTCTGGAAAAAAAAAGACACAATGCTAGAACTGTCTTTTTCATTCGTCCAAAAATGCTCCTCTTCCATAATTCTCCCCCAATTTTATTATTTTGAAAATCTTTGGGTCTTGTTTCTGAAAAGGGTTAGATATCACAGGCATTGGTTGTTCCGGACTAGCAGGCTTGAAAGCCTGCAATTCGGATTGGTCCGCTAGCAGCGGGTCGTGATTGGTCACCTCAGACTGATCCGATTGGCTAGTTAGCAGGCTGCCGCGATTGGGCAAACCAAGCGCGGCAAATTCAAAACGCCGTCATTGGCTGCCTAGCCGCAGGCAGCTCTATATAAGGGGCTGCTGCGGCTAGGATATTTCGCTCAGATCTGAAGTCACTAATAAAGAGCTGTTGTTGCTATCTGAGTCTCGTCTCCGTTCTTGGACCCATCCTTCCAGAGGTAACATTGGTGTTTCAACATAATTTAACAGAATAACAAAGTTGGAAAGGACCTTTGGAGGTCTTCTAGTCCAACCCCCTGTCTAGGCAGGAAACCCTACACCACTTCAGACAAATGGTTATCCAACCTCTTTTTAAAAACTTCTAGTGTTGGAGCATTCACAATTTCTGGAGGCAAGTTGCTCCACTGATCAATTGCACTAATTGTCAGGAAATGTCTCCTTCGTTCTAGATGCCTTCTCTCCATGATCTGTTTCCATCCATTGTTTCGTGTCCTGCCTTCAGGTGCTTTGGAGAATAACTTGATTCCCTCTTCTTTGGGGCAACAACCCTTGATATCTTGGAACAGGGGTCGCCAACCTTTTGTACCTCAGGAACCACCAAACTCATTTTAAATTCTGGGAAAATCCTGGGAAAATCCCCCCAAAAGTCTGCAGGAAAATTCCTCACCCTGTTTTCCTACCGATCGACCATTCTTTATTTGGGATTGCAGGATACCATCTCCAGCTCCATTCTCAGGGGGAGACAGAGAGGAGTGGGGAAGGGAGAGACTTTTGGCTGCATGCAAGGAAAGCAGCAGAAGCTGCAGAAGTCTTTCTTTCTCTCCCCCAAACTCCGCCAGAAATGAGACTTGTCGTGCCGATGCAGACTCTTGGAGCAAGATGCCTTGCAGGATCCCAAAGACTCATTTCTGGTGGAATTTGGGGGAGAGAAAGAAAGACTTTTGCTGCTTTCCTTGTGTGCAGCCAAAAACAGAAGAAAGAAGCGGAAAGAAGCAGCCCGGTGGCCAGGCCAGGTGCATGGGGTGAGTTGGGCAAGTTCCCCCCTTCGCCCTTTTCCTCCTTCCCCTCACTACCTCATGTTGTATACAATGCAAGCGATGCAAGCCTTGTGTTCCTGCACAGCCTGGATTAATTGCTTTGGGGATGACGTTTGGAGCCAGACATTCTCTCACTCAGCCCAACACACCGTGCAAGCTGGTTGTTGTGGGAAAATAGGACATATTAAGTATTAAATGTGCTGCTTTTGTACACAATAAAGCTGACCCATAAATATATTGATAGATGGATACACATACTTCTCCACTTACAACCACAACTGGGGCCAGAATGTCTGTAGACCAGCAAGACAGTTATTAAATCAGCCAGTTTTGTGTTAAGCAAATCACTGCAGATCTTAAATGAAGCATGTGGTTGTTAAGTGAATCTGGCTTCCCCTATTCACTTTGCTTATCAGAAGTTGGCTGGGAAGGTGGCAGGTGGTGATCCGATGATTGATTGTAAATATATGCCAGCTGCCAAGCTACTACCAAACTTTGATCATGTGACCAGGGGTGCTACAATGGCATAAGTACCAGGACCGGTTTAAGTCACATTTCTCATTGTTGCTCTAACTTTGAATGGTCTCTGAATGAATAAAAATAGACTTATATACCGCTTTATAGTGCTTTACAGCCCTTTCTAAATGGTTTACAGGGTCAACAATCTGGGTCCCCATGAGATAGAGATAGATAGATAGATAGATAGATAGATAGATAGATAGATAGATAGATAGATAGATAGATAGATAGATAGATAGATAGGATAGATGGATGATACTATAGATCGATAGATTAGATAGAATAGATAGATAGATAGGATAGATGGATGATACGATAGATCGATAGATTAGATAGAATAGATAGATAGATAGATAGATAGATAGATAGATAGATAGATAGATGTCAAAAGACAGAAAAGAAAGTAATAATTAGATGCACAATCACCCTACCAACTCTCTGGTTCAGGTTTCTCTGCTTAGTATTCCAAATCATGTCTTCTCATCCACCAGGTAGATGAAGGGCTGGGTTTTGTACTAGACATCAGCTCATCCATCTTCTACCACGCTGACAGCAATATTGATCTCATGTAAGATGAATAGTTTTGTCTGAAGAAGCTAGCAGCAAGCGAGCAAGTAAAATTAGACAACCAAAATAAACAATCAGAATTAAGACTTGAACTTTAACCTTGAACATTCGGAGACAGGGTGGGTAGAAGGTATTTCAAATTTATGTTGGCAGTACAAAAAATGAAAACGGGACTGAAGATATTACCTAGACAAGTAAGGAAATATCTGCAAGAAAACAACCAGAGAGCACCAAGAAAGGGGAATTTTACCATGCTGGATGGATGTTTTAAAAAGCTAGAAAATTCTGAATTTAGATATATACAATGGTTCAGAGGATTTTAAAAATTAATATTCAACTGGGACCAGAGGTTTTTTCTTTAGGACTGAAGAGCAAACAGCCAGGGGGGGGGAAAAGTCATAGGACTTTATTGTTGCATTTAATGACTGCCGTGATTACAGGTTCCTCGCCTTGTGATTGCTATTGAGCCCAAAATTTCCATTGCCAGATATAAAATGCGTTTTATCCCACATTA
Organism: Pseudonaja textilis; assembly: GCF_049901715.1. Lineage (NCBI taxonomy): Eukaryota > Metazoa > Chordata > Lepidosauria > Squamata > Elapidae > Pseudonaja > Pseudonaja textilis. The sequence goes on from NC_142008.1 coordinate 3,649,118, forward strand.
CCATTTCACTTAAGTGAATCACTATAGTTGTTAAGTTAGTTGATAGATGAATCAGGTTTCCCTACTGACTTTGCTTATCAGAAAGTTGAACAAGGGCATCATGGCAACTGTCATAAATATGACTCAGTTTCCAAGCATCTGAATTTTGATCACATGACCAGGGATGTTGCTACGGTCGTGAAGTGTTAAAAAATGGTCCTAAGTTGCCTTTTTCATTGCATCTTATTGCACAAAGAAGCTGTAATGGCGCCTGTCTTGATACAGAAGGCTGGAGTATATGACCTCTAAGGTAAGTCGTTGCTATGACAGGTGCAGTATTTTGCAATTTATGACGTTTTTGCCTATTTCCGGCAAAAAAAAAAACACCCTATTGGCAAAGCTGGATTCAGTTAAAGATCATGGGTACTCATTTTACAACTTGAAAAAAATGGTCTTAAAATCAGATCTGGTAACATGGTGACTCAGCTAACAATTTCCCTGGGAACAAAAAAGCAACAAGGATGATTAGGGGACTGGAGAATAAAACTTAGGAAGAACGGTTGTTGGAACTGGGTATGTCTAGTCTAATGAAAATAAGGACTAGGGGAGACAGGATAGGAGTCTTCCAATATCTCAGGGGCTGCCCCAAAGAAGAGGGAGTCAAGCTATTTGCCAAAGCACCCGAGGCAGAGGTGGTATTCAGCAGGTTCTGACCAGTTCTGGAGAACTGGAAGTGGAAATTTTGAGCAGTTTGGAGAACTGGCCGATACCCCCTCTGACTGGCCCCACCAGTCATCTATTCTCTGCCTCCTGAGTCCCAGCTGATCGGCTGGGTCTTCTTTTGCTGCCCTGTACAGGAGAACGGAGCTGGAAAGCAGGTTAGTGTGGTGAGGAGGGAATGGGATTTTGCAGTAACCTTCACCCAGGACTGTGGAGGAAATGAGGATTTTACAGTATCCTTCCCCTGCCACGCCACCAAGCAACGCCCACCAAGCGACACCATGACCACCAAACCACGTCCACAGAACGGGTAGTAAAAAAAAATTGAATCCCACCACTGACCTGAGGGTAGGACAAGAAGCCATGGATGGAAACTAATCAAGGAAAGAAACAACTTAGAACTAAGGAGAAATTTCCTGATAGAATAATTAATCAGTGGAACAACTTGCCACCAGAAGTCGTAAATGCTCCAGTACTGGAAGTTTTTAAGAAGAGATTGGATCAACCATTTGTCTGAAGTGGTGTAGGGTTTCCTGCCTAAGCAGGGGGGTTGGACTAGAAGACCTCCAAGGTCCCTTCCCAACCTTGTTATTCTATTATTTCAAATCAAGGACTCTTCATCAGAAAAGAAGGTTGCAAAAATGAATGTGCAAATGCAGGGATGATGGGCCGGCCGTTCAGAATGATCAGCTGCTTTTCCCTAAAATTAGAAATACCGCTGGGCGGGGGGTGGGCAGGAATGTAGCTGTGTGGGAGTTGCAGCCTTGGAAACAGGCTTGGCTTGGAGTCAACAATATTTAGGGAGGCTGGGTAAGAGACATAAGGCTCTGGAGGCAGCGCATCGTTATTCTTAGAAAATTAAACCTGTCCAGAGTTTTTGCTTTGGAAGCATGCTCAGAATCAAAAGCAAAACTAGGTATTGTTAACCTAGAATAAAAAGAGAAGAGATTTCAGGCCATCTAGTGCAGGTATCCTCGGCCTACAACCACGACTGAACCCAACATTTCTGTTGCTGTGGAACATTTGTGGAGTGAATTTGGCCCCGGTTTGACAATGACCACGATTGTTAAGTGAAACACTGCAGCTATTTAAGTTAGTAACGTGGGTTTTTAAGTGAATCTGGCTTCCCCATTGACTTTGCTTGCAAAGAGGGAAATCACGTCATCCCCGGACACTGCAACCGTCATAAATATGAGTCTGCTACCAAGTGTTGAAATTCTCATTGCGTGGCCATGGGCAGGGGTGGGCAGGGCCACGGTGGATGGGGCCTACCGGAGCTTCCTGTTTCTGGCTTCCGGTGGTCCTCCAGGGACCGGGAGTGGCCGTTTTCATCCTCCCAAGAGTCCAGAGGCCTCCCCTGGACCTCTGGGAAGGCGAAAACAGCCTCCCTTGGCCTCTGGAGGCCCACCAGAAGCTAAAAATAGGCCCCTTTTTTTGCCACTTCCGGTTTTTCTGGAAGGTCCATTTTCCCCCCTCCCAGAGCCTCCACACAGACTCTGCATTTACCTCCATCAAAAATGGGCTACCTGGAGACTCGGGGGAGGGGAGAGGGGGAGGGGAGGGGCTAGCCTGTCGGTTGAAATACCAGTTCGGTGAACCAGTTTTCACTTTAATATCCAGTTCGCCCAAACCACTAGTGTTGTATATAGACATTTGCATACTCATAATACTACGTTCCGATTGGACTACCACTGCCGCCTAGCAATTGGTGGTTAACAACCGTTATGATTGGTCCGCCAAACGGCAGGAGGTTTAAAATGAGGCCATTGGCCGCGAGCCGCAAGCAGCCACTATAAAAGAGGCTGCCGCGGCTTGAGTTTAGTTGAGGTTACTGACAGTTAACAAAGAGCTGAACTCAACTCCGGTCTCGAGTCTGTCTTTGTTCTGCGACAGAACAAAAATCCCACCTGTGGCCATGGGGATGCTACAATTTATAATGCCTTGGTAAGACCACCTGTGGGCCGGATCCAGCCTGCGGGGTTGCTTTTGATCTGGCCTGTGGGGCTACCCTGGAAACAGTGGAAGGACCGGCCCACGGTTCCTCATGGTGTCAGCAAAGATCAGTTTTCATGGTCAGAGGATTTTAGGAGGCCACCGCAGGCAAAAACGGACTTCGTAGTTTTTGCTAGCAGAGCGCTTGAGTCCCCGCAAGCATCCGCGAGCAGGGGTGGGCTTCAAACATTTTAGCAATGGGTTCTCTGCCTGGTTGCTGGGTGGGCATGGCCAAGGTGAGCGTGGCCTAGTCTGCCTCCTGCACCATGGTGGCAGTTTTTTTCCTCCCCGGGCTCCGGAAGCTTTCTTCGAACCTCCAGAAGGATGAAAATGGCCTCCTCAGGCTCCGGAGGCTCTCTGGAAGCCAGAAACAGAAACAGCAGCCCAGCCGTGTCCACAAGGGATGTTGAGCTGGACACACACACACACACACACACAGAGCCTTCCCGAGGTCAAACACAATCCTGATGTGGCCCTCAATGAAATCAAGGCTGACATCCCTGCTCTAGAAAGAGTGCAGTGAAGAGCAACCAAGATGATCAGGGGACTGTAGGCTAAAACATGAACACCATTTGTAGGAGTTCGGTATGTCTACTTTAATGAAGAGAAGGATTAGGGGTGACATACTAGCAGTATTTCAGTATCTGAGGGGCTGCCCCAAAGAAGAGGAAGTCAAGCTATTCTCCAAATCATCTGAAGAAGGCAGGACAAGAAGTAATGGATGGAAACTAATCAAGGAGAGAATAGCCTAGAAATTTCCTGACAGGGAGAACAATTAATCGGTGGAACAACTTGCCTCCAGAAATTTGGAGTCTTTCAACACTGGAGGGTTTTAAGAAGAGATTGGACAACCATTTATCTGCAAGGTGTAGGGTTTCCTGCCTAAGCAGGGGGTTGGACTAGAAGACCTCCAAGGTCCCTTTCAATTCTGTCATTCTGTTCTGCTCTGTCCTTAACATTGGAGTTGTATGACACCACATTGTATTACAAAACCAGTGTGATCTAGGTGTTAAAGAGCTAGGCTAGGATTAAAGAGACTCAGGTTCAAGTCCTGCTCACAAAAGCTCCCTGGGAAATTAGAACACAACCCTTCCCTCTCGACCCAAAAGTTTGGGGTAGTGAGGAAAGGCTGAACTAGAGTGGAAAATCCCTTCAGCCATGGGGAAAAAAAACAAACAAACACCTGAGTGACTTTGAGCCAATGTTTATCTTTCAATCCTGACTACCTTGCAGGGTTGCTGTGGTGGGAGAAAACTGAACTCCCCTCGAGCTCCTGAAATAAATCCAGGATTTATTTGTAGCAAATAACTCAATCAATATCACAGCTTGGATCAACAGACAATCACTTCTTTGCAAAGCCCATAAAAAGGGGGAGGAATAGGATAACGCAAAGGTTATCACCATCTTAACTTTTTTGACCTATCTTGGTGGATGACCCTGGGTTGGAAAGCATGAAGGAAGCGGCCTGGCTGTCCCGCAATTCAGGTAAAGACGCATTTTCTCCAGAAGCACGTATAAAGTGGGAATAAAATATGAATATTAATAGCAATAATTTGATACAGCACCAACAGCCCATGGCTCTCAATGGGTTAGCATTTAAAAATACAGTTCCCTTACCGCAAGTTTGAAAATCTAGGAGGTGCTCGATTATTTACTCTTTAAAATCATTTTTTAAATAAAACATTTGACACCTCCTAGATGAAAATAGAGCAGGCAATAGCTGCATTAATTCCCTCCTTCACTACAGCACAAAGAAAACTCAAAGGAAGGTGCAGATAGATAAGAGACACATATAAAAGTACACATATAGACTGGGTGAAACTTGGCTTAATAGTAATCACTGGGAGGTGGGTCTTGGAGTCTTAGTGGACAACCAGTTAAACATGAGCCAGCAGTGTGCGGTGGCAGCCAAAAAAGCCAAAGCAATCCTAAATTGCATTAACAGAGGGATACAATTGAGATCAAGGGAGGTACTAATACCACTCTGTAAAGCCTTAATCAGACCACACCTAGAGTACGGCATCCAGTTTTGATCACCACACTATAAAAAAGATGTTGAGACTCTGGAAAGAGTGCAGAGAAGAGCAACCAGGATGATGAGGGGACTGGAGGCTAAAACATATGAAGAATGGTTACAGGAACTGGGCTTGGCTAGTCTGGTGAAGGACCGGGGAGACAGGATAGCGGTCGTCCAGTATTTGAGAGGCTGCCACAGAGAGGAGAGGGGGGTCAGGCTATGTTCTAAATCACCTGAAGGCCAGACAAGGAATAATAGATGGAAATTGAACAAGCAGAGATTCAACCTGGAAAAAAGGAGAAACTTTCTGACAGTGAGAACGATCAACCAAGGGAATAGAAGTTGCCCTTGGAAGTTGTGGGAGCACCATCACTGGAGGCTTTCAAGAAGAGACTGGGCTCCAGGAGTTCCGGTTTGTCAGGCTTCGGAGGCGGCAAGAATTTGCGTTTGTGTGCAATCCCTGCCACGCTCGCTGCCGGAGTGCCTCCAATCCAATTGGATCTGGAGGCTATAGTTATCCTGTAGGGATAACTGAAGAGAGGGGAGATCCAGGCAGGGGGGTCTGGGGGCATCGCAACCCCCTTCCCCAGCCGGCTTAACTCCCTTTTCCAAAGGCGGTCAGCAATGGCCGCCACAAAGAACCTCTCAGCTGGACAAGTTTTGTGCAGGAGGAAGTTGAGAAAGTGAAAGCTTTTGGCTGAACCAGGATGACAAGCAACATCTGAATACCCTGGAACTTTGGCTCTTTAAGTGATCCATTGTTTCCCAAGAAGATCATAAAGCTGTGGTTGAAAGTGAAAGGGAAAGCTTTTTTTTTCTCCTCACTTTCCTTCCCTCCGGAGACAGCAGATGGAAATTGGAAATACCCGCTTTGGCAGCAGAAGGTACTAATTTTGAAAATTAAAGCCAAGGGGACATTAGATTTCTAAACACTGACATTTAAAAATTAAAATCTTTTTGCTATAAGTGGGAAGGAAGAGAGGTAAATGATTTATACCAAGATTTGTTGAAGGAGACTGCTTGACCTTATAAGATCAGAGATTAAATTGCAATAAAACTTCCAAAAATTACCTTGGAATTATGTAATTGAATTCTACCCCAGGAAGAGAAAGTATTAAAAGAAGAAAGTGCTAAATGAAACAGTTTGTGCTGATTTTGATTGCTTGATGACTTTGGGACTTTTGTAAACCGTATTTTGAAAGACTAAAAAAACATTTGGATTGTTTAAAAAAATTCACAATGGTATCTGTTGAAGAATTGAAAATGGAATTTGAAAAGTTAAAAGAAGAGGAAGAAGAAGGCAAGGGCTCTTTTGGATCTATTTTTCACTTCTTAGAAATGGCGATTTCTACTTATCAGAAAATGCAACAACAAGAAGGTTGGGATGAAGAAGAAGAGGCCATCTTTAATGGACATATAATTTTAATTGAGGAAGAAAAGGGTAAAAAGGAAAAGAAAATGGAGAATTTAAGTCCTAAAAAAACAACCAAGAAAGGGAAAAATAAGGTGAAAAATCGATATAGTCAGAAAGCAACAGAAAAGAGGAATACAACGGAGAGGGGAGACTAAAAGGCTGGAGATTGAGAGGGGGTGTAAAAAGGCTAGATTTGACAAGGAAGGAAGGGAAAAAATGAAGAGAAGTTATAAAGGCTTAAAACAAGATGTTAAAAAACAGGGTTTTTTTCAGAGACAAAGGGTAAAATATAATCTAAAAAGAGATTCTGCAAAAGTACATAAGATTGTATTGTAGTATTTGTATTTGAAATAGAGTTAGAAAATTGGAATAACATATGTGTTAATAGAACATTGTAGGGAATGTGTAAACTGTTTAAGATTTAACTAATAGAGTTTAATTAATTAATTTGTTATGGAACGTTGTTCTTACCATACTATAAGCTCATTATGTTTTTTATTTTAAAATGTTATGTAGAATGTACTAAGCAGAATCAGAATGGAAATTATGTATTATTTTAAGTGTTAAATTTGGGGGAAAGGTAGAAAGGAGTCATACTTCAACCAGTGATTACAGGAAAAAGTTTGTATTAAAGAGAAAAGATAAATAGATAATTGAAAAAGTATGGACAAAAGATACAAGTATAATGATTTAAATTGAGATTAAATAAATAAAATAGAATTAAGAGAGTGAAAAGAAGGGAGAAGACATATGGAAAATATAGAATGTTAAATAAGATATGAAACAGTATATAAGGTGAGCATTAATTTGATTTATGTCTATTGAAGCATTTATGACTATTGAAGCATTTTCCTATCCTATAATATACAAAAAGGAACAAACAGTTAGATATGGTGAAATATTGAATGAAAAGGGTGAACTTAATTCTATACAAAACTAGAGGAACAAGGTATAAAGATGAATTGGTTTTCATATGAGCAAATACATTCAAGGTATGATAAAGATTCTAAAATGGAAGGTTTCTATGATAAACTGACTGATTTAGATAAGATTTTGACAGGTACTGATGAAAAGGTGATTAAAAAATTGTATGGATATTTATTAGAAATTAAACTAGAAGAAGAGCAAGTTAAAGAAACTATGATTGCTTGGGGGAAGAATTTTGGATATGGGATTGATCTAGAGAAATGGCAAAAATTGTGGTCTCAAAATTATAAAATCACAATGTCAACAGCATATAAAGAAAATTTGTATAAGATGTTTTACAGGTGGCATTTCCCCCCAACAAGAATAGCAAGAATGTTCAAGAATAAATCCGAAAAATGTTGGAAATGTCATCAGACACTTGGCTCATATTACCATATGTGGTGGAGTTGTGCAGATGCTAAAAATTACTGGACTAAAATCCACATGTGGTTGGAAAAAATGACAAAAAAACATATAGATTTGAAACCAGAGATATTTTTATTGGGAATTTTACCTGAAATATATAGTAAAGACTTGAAATACCTGATTGTAAATGTATTAACAGTGGCTAGGATTGTTTTTGCTAAAAACTGGAAAAATGAGAAAACATCATCACAGGAGGAAATTATTAAGAAAATATTGGAATGTGCTAAAATGAGCAGATTGACATTTGAAATTAGAGAACAAGATGATAAACAATTTTATAAAGTTTGGGATCTATTCTATCAATGGTTAGACAATAAAGTATAGTAACGAAATATGTAGACTTTTAGAAAATACTAAATATACAAAGATGTATTCTTTCCTTATTATATCTACAAAATGATTTTAGGATAGATTTGGGAGGATTATATGAATTGTCACAAAACAAATTAAGTAAAATATGATTATTTCCTAAAGCATGAATGAATAAAATATAGTCAAATGATTGATTAATAATGATACCAATGTATTTAATATTGGATTGAAAATAGGAGATCATATACAATGTAATTGTAATTGAAGACTACGAAATGGAAGCACAAAACAATTTGTAAACCAACCGACACACTGTATGTACATATATGGAAGATGGCCTGATGTTTTTATGTTTTGTTTGTTTATGTTTGTTTTAAAAACCAATTAAAAAAAATTTTTTTTTAAAGAAGAAGTTGGTTTAATCCACCAGTCTCATCAATCATTCTTCCACATTGGGCTCTGTCGGTTTTTTCCATTGCAGAACATATAGTAGTAGGGTAATCAATTAAAGGTAATCCTTGACTTACAAACCTACTGGAGTATGTCTGTTACCATTATATGTCATAACAGTTGTAAAGTGGATCATCCATAACTGTGAGGAGGGATCTTGGAGTACCAGTGGACAATCATTTAAATATGAGCCAGCGTTGTGCTGCAGCTGCCTGAAGTGTTCCGATATCTCAGGGGTTGCCCCAAAGAAGAGGGAGTCAAGCTATTCTCCAAAGCACCTGAGGGCAGGACAAGAAGCAACGGATGGAAACTAATCCAGGAGAGAAGCAACCTGGAACTAAGGAGAAATTTTCTGACAGTTACTGCAATTAATCAGTGGATCAGCTTGCCTCCAGAAATTGTGAATGCTCCAACACTGGAAAACTTTTTAAAAGACATTGGATAACCATTTGTCTGAAATGATGTAGAGTTTCCTGTCTGGGCAGGGTTGGACTAGAAGACCTCCAAGGTCCCTTCCAACTCTGTTATTCTATCACACGTTCAGCCCGGTTTTAATGGTCTTCTTTTGTGGAGTTGGTAAGCAAACCCATTGCTCACTGAAAGGATATGCCGGGGTGTGTTTTTTGACAAAAACATAATAAATTCAGGTCGGTTGCCAAAAATGCGGTCATGTGACTGAGGGGAGGGGCAGCTGTTGGAATTCGGAGCTAGGTCATAAGTTAATTTTGTGGAGGTCCATTGTAACTTTGAACCGACCATACATCAAGAAGTATGTGTCCGCAGATAGGCCTCAACTTACAATCATTTGATTGGTGGCCATTTGAAGCGACAATGGCACTGAAAAAAGTGAGTTATGATCAATTTTCACGTTTAATGACCGCCACAGCATCCCCACAATCACTTGATCCAAATACGGGCGCTTGGCAAATGGCATGTATTTATGACAGTTGCTATGCCCTGGGGTCATGGGAACACCATCGGTAACTTTCCCAGTCCGCCAGAGGCGGTATTCAGCAGGTTCTGACCAGTTCTGGAGAACCGGTAGCAGAAATTTTGAGTAGTTTGGAGAACTGGCAAATCCCACCTCTGACTGGAGATTTTGCAGTATCCCTCCCCAGCCACGCCCACCAAGCCTCGCCCACAGAACCGGTAGTAAAAAATTTCAATCCTACCACTGCAGCCCGCTTCCAACAAGCAAAGCCAGATTTACTTAATGACTGCATGATTCGCTTAACAACTGAAATGATTAGTTTAACAAGGATAGGCGAGCAGAATGGAATGGAATGGAATAGAATAGAATAGAATAGAACAGAATAGAATGTGAAATTGAATGAATAGAATAGAATATGGAATGAGATAGAATGTGAAATGGTATAGAATATGGAATGGAATGGAATGGAATGGAATGGAATAAAATAGAATAGAATAGAATAGAATAGAATAGAATAGAATAGAATAGAATAGAAAATGGAATGGAATGGAATGGGATAGAATAGAATAGAATAGAATAGAATAGAATAGAATAGAATAGAATAGAATAGAATAGAATGTGAAATGGAATAGAATGTGAAATGGAATGAATAGAATAAAATATAGAATGAGATAGAATGTGAAATGGAATAGAATATGGAATGGACTAGACTAGACTAGACTAGACTAGACTAGACTAGACTAGACTAGAATAGAATAGAATATGGAATGGACTAAACTAGACTAGACTGGACTGGAATAGAATAGAATAGAATAGAATAGAATAGAATAGAATAGAATAGAATAGAATAGAATAGAATAGAATAGAATAGAATAGAATAGAATATGGAATGGACTAGACTAGACTAGACTAGACTAGAATAGAATAGACTAGAATAGAATAGAATAGAATAGACTAGACTAGAATAGAATAGAATAGAATGTGGAATCAAATAGAGCAGAGCAGAACAGAATAGAATAATCCGGAATGGTGCAGAGCAGAGCAACAGAATAGAGTATAATAGAAAAGAACTTTATTGTCACTTTAAATGTATACTAATCAGCATACATTAAAATGACATTTTGTTGCATTCAGCTTTCCAAAAATAGCCTCTGTGCATATACGTGTACATACGCACATGCATATATGACACAGAAACATCACAATCTAATTTGAATGAATGAATGCATGTACATGGTGGGTGGGGAAAAAGAACCTTTCACATTTACAAGAGGGATGGCAAGGGGATCAAAACTGTGACAGAATCTAGCAATCTAGGTTTAGACCACCTAGATTTCACAATTGTGGGCGGGAAAGGTTGCAAAACCGGGCAAAAACTCCACTTAACCCCTGTTCTGCTTAGCAAAGGAATCTTTGGCCACTGTTGTCATAAGTGGAGGACTACCTATAGTGCGCCCACCCCCCCATCTTTGACTTGTTCGACCTCTCTCCTCTGACATCATCCATCCTTCCGAAGTGGATAAAATGAGGACTGAAAATTATTAGGGGCAATAGGCTGACTCTGTAAACCACTTAGAGAGGGCTGGAAAGCACTATAAAGCGGTATATAAGTCCAAGGGCTATTGCTATCATGAATAGTTCAAGGCCAGGGGAAGGTTGATGGGTATGAGCCGACGGTCTCCATGCTTCATACAAATCATGCCCGTTCTGGATATGGGGATGCCAGCTGCTCGGGGGCGCCAGGGCAGGACTGAGACATCTGTCATCCATTCCCTGCCTGTTCTTCCTAAACCCCTTTCTATTTAAAAGGCAACAAAGAGCAGAGAGCTTAAAATACACTCAGGATTGACAAGGACTGACCACCGAAATGCCCAGAGACGGGTGACAGACTAAACACACCCCACCCTTCCAACTCTTTGCATTTCAACAGACATACATAAACACAGACGCACAGTTTTGCACAGATTTTAAAATGAGACCTAAAACAAGACCTGCAAAAATGACAGGCGTCAGTTAGTTGCTTTGGGGACATTTAATGGGTGACATCCATTTGTGTGAACTTCCACACTTTTTGAAAGTTGTGGTGGTTGGGTTCACACACACACACACCCTGTCAGAACACATTTGTGGTGATAACTCGGACGGGTGATGTCGAGGGAGGGTCAGGAACGAAAGCTTATGCAAGTTTTAAGGATGCGTTCCGAGATTACATTGCTCAGTTCATTTGAAAGAATGATAGCAATGAATCTTCTGGTCTGCACTAGGGGGTCAATCGACTGCGGGTAGAGTAAGCACACCTTTTGATTTTCCAAGCAGAAATTAGACATCCCATATGTAGGTATGTGGTGACTCAGTGGCTAAGACTCTGAGCTTGTTGATCAAAAAGGTAGCAGTTCGGTGGTTCGAATCCCTAGCGCCACATAACGGAGGGAACTCCCGTTTCTTGTGCCAGCTTCTGCCAACCTAGCAGTTCAAAAGCACTTAAAAATTCAAGTAGAAAAATAAGGATCTCTTTGTTGGGAAGGGAACAGCGTTCCATGCACCTTTGGTGTTTAGTCATGCCGGTCACATAACCACGGAGACGTCTTCGGACAGTGCTGGCTCTTCGGCTTTGCAACGGAGATGAGCACTGCCCCCTGGAGCCGGAAACGACTAGCACGTATGTGTGAGGGGGACCTTTACCTAATGCACGAATGGAAATGAGAGAGTGGGGGTGGGGGCGAGTGCTTCCAATTAACAGAATAACAGTGTTGGAAGAAATGTCCATCTGGGTTCAGTTCCAAGTAGGAAGAAAGACACTGGAAACATGGATACTGCTTGGAAAGATGGTTTAATGGTGGACAGGACCACATTAAGGTCCTGGCCAAAAATGTACATGGATGAGAGTGGGAGATATATTTATACCCTCTGTTGGGCTTTGAACTTGCTTCCTGTTCCAGTGGCAAGGGCATGTATCCTATTGGTTGCTGTCAGGCTCCCATGGGGCCATTCAGGGGTAACTTTGTAGGGTGTCTTGAGTTCCAAGCCTGGTTGAATCTTGCTGGGTGATGTAATGAAGGAGGTTTGGGCAATTCCTATTATGCCTTAATGGCTTTGCCCTGAAGGATCTTGAGTGAGGGCCTTTGCTTATGAATAAACCTAGCCATCTCTTTAATCTCTTAAGTGCTGACATCTGCTGTGGGCTATTGAGGAGGGTGAGGGCAAATAAGAGTGAGTCTGCTTCCTGCCTTAAAAAACATGTTTCTCCATTTTCTCATCCACGGAAACACAATATTCTGCCTTTTTAATATTTCATTCTTCTAGGACAGGTGTGGATGCTAACTACCTGCAACAGAGTTGGAAGGGATTTCGGAGATCTTCTAGGCCAAACTCCTGGGTATAGGATCTCCTGCCTGAGATCCTATACCATTTCAGACAAATAGTTACCTAATCGCTTCTTAACATCCAGTGTTGGAACATCCACAACTTATGGAGACAAGCTATTCCACTCGTTCTCACTGTCAGGAAATTCCTCCTCAGTTCTAAGTTGCTTCTCTCCTTTATTACTTTCTTTTTCTTTACTTTTTGCTTCTTATCCTGCCTTCAGGTGCTTTGGAGGATAGTTTGACTCCGCCTTCTTTGGGGCAGCCCCTCAGATATTTGAATACTGCTCTCACTTCACACCTAGTCCTTCTTTTCATTAAACTAGCCATACCCAATTCCAGCAACTGTTCTTCATATTTTTTAGTCTCTAGGCATTTAATCATCTTAGTTGCTGTTCCCTGCACTCTTCCTAGAATTTCAGCGTCTTTTTTTGTAATGTGACCAAAACTGGATGCAGTATTCCAAGCTTGGCCTTATAAAGTGGTACTAATACTTCACATGATTTTGATTCTATGCCTCTGATTATACAACCCAAGATTGTATTAGCTTTTTCAGCTGCCGCCGCACACAGCCGGCTCATGTTTAAGGGATCATCCTCCATGATTCCTCTCACTGTTACTGTTTTTGAGCCAGGTTTTGCCTAACCTGTTCTTGTAATCTTTGGTTTCTCCTGCCTAAGCGTAAAAAAGAAAAGTGTTGCTTTTCTCCCCATTAAATTTCATTTTGTTGGATATTGTTTTTCTTCCCTTGTGAAGTCAACCAGACTTGAAATGCAAAGAACACCCAAAGTACTTTGCAACTGTCTGGGTTGTTTTGCTCTCATATACGCTGGTGCACTTTCTGCCTTCCCAAGAATGCTGTTCAAAAGCAGGCAAGGCCCAGCCCTGGCCCTCTTAATTACATTCTTTCCACCTGCTGTCAATTGTTTCCAACAAATCCTGCCTCTGTTCACTTCTTCCGAGCTGTTTTAATAAAGCTCCTTTTTCAATCTGCTTAAGCTGGCATTACAGGCAGAGCAACGGCCTGAAAAGAAAGAGAAAATTGCCCGCCAGAGTCCCAGGAGAGGCCAGTGGGGAGACCTGGGGATCGGGAGGTATAAATATACTGTAGTAAAGCGTGAGCAGAAATGACTCAGCAATTCACAGCTTGTAGCTTGTCTCCTGATGTGGTTGGACTACACTTGCCATCGTCCCCAGCCAATACGGCCATTGGTGGGCATTTATAAGAATTGAGGAGATGAGGGCAAAATCTATTGTTGGGGAACTTTGTGGCATTTGGAGAGACAGGGAGGGAGGGAAGGAAAGAGAGAGAGAGAGAGAGAAAGAGAAAGAGAGAGAAAGATAGTTTCCTCTGAACACTGGTGAGGTAGACCTGCATGAATACTGGGAGAGAATGGGTGGATATTGGAAAAAAGGATGGATGGATGGAAGAGGGGAGGGAGGGAGGGACAGCAGGAATGGATGGATGTTGGGAGGATGGATGGATGGATAGATGGATGGATGGAGGGTGGGAAGGATGGATGGGAAAATGATGAATGTTGGGAGAGAGAATGAATGGATGGATAGAATGATGAGTGGATATTGGGAGAAATCATGGATGGATGGATGGAATTGTGGATGGATGGAAGAGATGATGGATGGATAGATGGAGGAAAGGATGGATAGGATAAATGATGTCTAGATGGATACTGGGAGAGAATGGATCGATATTGGAAAAAAGGATGGATGGATGGATGGAAGAGGGGAGGGAGGGAGGGAGGGACAGCAGGAATGGATGGATGTTGGGAGGATGGATGGATGGATAGATGGATGGATGGAGGGTGGGAAGGATGGATGGGAAAATGATGAATGTTGGGAGAGAGAATGAATGGATGGATAGAATGATGAGTGGATATTGGAAGAAATCATGGATGGATGGATGGATGGAATGATGGATGGATGGGAGAGGTGACTAAGGGATGGATGGATGGGAGAAAAGATGAATGGTTAGATCCATAAAAAAGACGAGAGAGACAACAAACAGATGTTGGAGGATCTATCTCCAAGATGATAAATCCTGGAGTTAGATAGACAAACAACAATACTCTTCTTTAAAAAAAAAAACCCACTCAGGCATTCAGTCATTATCGCAACGTGGTTTGGAGGCAAGAGAGTGATTCATTTCCTCCTCCCCTTCAATTCTCTTATCCAAAAGGACCCCTTTGAAAACCTGACCTGCTACTTAGAAACTTCCGTACATGCATATTATCTCTGCATTATTCTCTCTCTCATTTCTGCCACCTTCCCTTCGCGTTGCATGAATGCCATGGACAAAAATGTCATCATCTGGAAGAGGTTTCTTTCTTTGTTTCTGTAATAAGCTCTTACCTCAACGGGCCATCGCTTTCCCAAGAAAAGTCCTTGAGCTTTTGTTACAAACTAAAATTAATTACACTGCCGGACTCAGAGGTCCTTGGGTGGGTTATTTTATCTTGAGAGAGATCAAGTTTGCATTCAGTAGACCGCTACTCTACCATGTTGGGTTTCATCAACCTTAAAAAATAAATAGTGGGGAACCAGATGATGAAACTTCTTTTGCATCCTAGTTTTCTGCCACCCACTTTTTCAAAATATCTGCTTGAAAATGTTGTATATAGCTGGAGGTTTTTTTTTTCCATAGAAGGACATTTAATTGCTTTATGTTTCCTTGCTAATCATACACATATATATTTGACTTATAGTGAGAATAGTTCTCATATATAGGTAGTCCTCCACTTATGACCACAATTGAGCCCCAAATTTAGGTTGTTAAGTGAGACAGTTGTTAAGTGAGTTTTGCTTCATTTTCACATCCTTTTTGCCATAGTTGTTAAGTGAATCACTGCGGTCGTTAAGTTAGCATCATGATTGTTAAGTGTATCTGGCTTCCCCCATCAACGTTGCTGGTCAGAAGGTCACAAAAGGGGATCAGATGACGCCAGGACACTGCAGCGGTCATAAATGTGAATCAATTGCCAAGCATCTGAATTTTGATCAAGTGGAGGGATGGTTCAATAGTTGTAAGTGTGAAAGCTGTCATAAGGCACTTTTTCAGTGCCGTTGTAACTCTGAATGGTCATTAAACAATCTGTTGAAAGTCAAGGACTACATGCACTTTATCAAAAATGGTTAGATCAGCAATTCTGTGGTTTACTGAGTATATTTCCAAAACCCAGGTCTTTCAAATTCTGAATGAAAAAAAAATATTTGATTTGAATACTGGCTCAGAAAGGTGAAAACAGAAGCCCATTCAAATGTGAAATTAAGTGAATGGTAATGATTTGGAGCTCCCACTCAAGACACAAATGATTACGCTCAGATTATTCCACCTTGGATACCTGAACTGGAGATCCAGTTCTCTTCAGAAGACCCTGATGCCTTCTGAAAGAAAGGAGAGGAGAGGGAAGGGAAGGGGGAGAGAGGGAGGGGAGAAGGAAAGGAAAGGAGGAAGGAAAGGAGGAAGAAAGAGGGAGGGCAGAAGGAAGGAAAAAAGAAAGGAGGGTGAGGGAGGGAAGGAAGGAAGGAAAGAAAACGAGAAAGAGAAAGGGGGAGGATGAAAAAGAAAGAAAGGGGAGGGAGGAGGAATGAAGGAAGGAAAAAGGCGGGCAGGGAGGAGAGGAAGAAAGAAAAAGGAAAGGATGCGGAGGGAGGGAAGGGAGGAAGGAAACAAAAGGAGAAAGAGAAAGGGGGAGGAAGAAAAAGAAAGAAAGGGGAAGGAGGAGGAAGGAAGGAAGGAAAAAGGAACGGGGAGGGAGTAGAGGAAGAAAGAAAAAGGAAAGGAAATGGGAGGGGAAAAAGGGAGGGAGAAAGGAAGGAAGGAAGGAAAAAGGAAAGGGGAGAGAAGGAAGGAAGAAAGGAGGGAGGGATGAAGGAAGGAAAGGAGGGTGGGAGGAAGGAAAAGGGAAGGAAAAAGGAAAGGAGAAAATGACGAGTGGCAAGAGGAGTGGACTCATGTACAGTGGCGATGGGGACTGTCAGGGAATTGTGCTGCTGGTGTCCAAATGGAGTCAGATGCTAAAACAAACTTGTAGCTTTATATAAATAAATGTATGTTACATTTATATTTACAGCCAACAAGATACTCGGGCACATCAGCACATCATGAGGTAAATCACAGAACCTCATACAGAACACACTGAAGAAAAGTGGGGGGAGGGGAAGCAGGAAGAAAAAGGCGGGAAACTCCCTCTTTACATCCAGCAACCAATCATAGCGTAGATTACCTCACACAGTCGCTCTCACTCTCCAACCGATCAACTACAACTGTGTGTTCTGGCCCATTATTACACTTTATTCTTCCAACTATTAAATTAAATATCTTAACAGGGATACTGTCAGAAGAGCTGAAAAACCCAATTAGGTACAGATCATCTTGGAGAAGGTCTAACCTATGTGATTGGTAAGGGTCAACATTGACTTCATAGAACATCATGAGTCAACTGGTGGAAAGAACCAGATTGCTTCAAAAATTCATAATCCTTGGAAAAGTGGAAGGAAAGAGAAGAGGAAGACGACCTGCAGAAGACGGATGGATTTGGTTAGTGGCGATGGGGGCATCATTAGACCAAGATAGAATATATTGTCTTGGAGAAGTTATCTAGGTTATCACTAAGAGTCATCAACCAAATAGATTTCAAATCATCGGTCAATGTAAAGATTTAGACTAAGAAGCACACGGGGACCACCATAAACCTGGTGGAAGGAAGAGAAGAAGATGACCAGAAACTAAGTGGATGACTCCATTACAGTGTTGATGGGGACATCATTGGGAGATTTAAAGACCGATTGTCATGATGAAGATGTTCTTGGAGATCTCCTTGGGACAAAGAAAGTGGAAAGAAAAGAGAAGATGAGGACAACCGGCAAAAAAAAAGATGGATTCCAATAAAGCAGGGGTCCCCAACCACTGGGCCATGGACCGGTACCGGTCCATGGAACATTTCCTATTGGGCTGCCGGTTTGCTGGGCGCTGCCATCTTGTTTGACGAGAAAGTGCTTCCGGGTGAGCTTTTCCGGTTGGAAAGCGGCGTTTGGGTCCTGAAGGAATCTTTGCACCTTAGTTTTATTGAAGGGGGGGGGCTTCGAACGAAACTAAGGTGCAAGGATTCTTTCAGCACCCAAGGCAAGGTGAGCCAAGCGACCGTCCCGAAGCCATCCTGAAGCGAAGCCCATCGACAAAGGTACAAAGGAGGAGTTGAAGGAGGCGGGGAGAAGCGGGGGATGGCTGGCTGGCCGGTCGCTCGGATCGCCTTGCCTTGTCATGCATGCTGATGCCGGTACCGGGCCGTGGATCATTTTGTGATGCCGGTACCGGGCCGTGGCATAAAAAAGGTTGGGGGCCACTGCAATAAAGGACACTGTTGGATGGATGCATGGTTGGAAAATTTTAATGATTCAGACTGTGACTAGATCCTTCTGGAGAAGATCTAGCTAGGTGGTTCCTAACTGGTCTGATGGGACAGATCAATCAATGGGAAGTTCTAGCTTTCTGGAGAAGACTCCAGTGCTGGATAAGGTGGAAGAAAAGAGAAGCAGACAACCAGGAAAAGGTGGATGGATTTAATTATAGTGGAGATGTGGGTCCCATTCAAAGGAGCAAAGGGCCAGGTTGAGACAGATCATCTTGGAGAAGGCTGATCTATCTGGTCATTAAATGTCAGTGATGATGGCTCATTACTAATCAGTCAGGAAAACAACACATCTTACTTAAGAAGTCCATAGCAGTGAGAAAATATTTCTTGAGAAGACTACAATGCTGGGAAGAAGGCAAGGAAAGAAGAGAAGAGGATAATCTGCAGAAGGTGGATGTACTCACAGTGGAAATGGGGCACTATTGGAAGATCTGGCTGGAGATACCTCATCCTGGAGAAGCTGTATCCATTTGTTTGCTAAGAGTTGACATCAGTTTAATGGTAGTTGTTTAATATAATCCACCATTCCACCTGGTTGTAGTCCTGTACACACCCTATGTTAAGACTCCAGGAGATATCTCACCATACTTTTGATCCAATATCTATAATCTGAGGTTGTGTGAATCAATTTTCAAGAAAGTACAGTTCCCTTACCTGTTTTCTACTCCAGGATGCACCGACAGCAACTAAAACTTGACCATTGCTTGAGAGAAACCCTCCTATACTACCACCTCTTACAATACTGGACAATACAGTATCAACAGTAGAGACATTCAAGTTTCTCGGTTCTATCATATCTCAGGACTTGAAATGGACACCTCACATCAAAAATGTCATAAAAAAGGACAACAAAGAATGTTCTTTCTGCGCCAATTAGAAGTGGATGTCTAGCAGATTCTGACCCCTTCTGGAGAACCGGTAGTGGAAATTTTGAGTAGTTTGGAGAACTGGCAAATGCCACCTCTGACTGGCCCCGCCCCCATCTAGTCTCCACCTCCCATTGAATCCCAGCTGATTGGCTGGGTCTTTTGTTGCCCTGCACAGGAGAATGGAGCTGGAAAGCAGGTCAGTGGGGTAGGGAGGGAATGGGGATTTTGCAGTAACCTTTCCGCAGGAGTGTGGAAGAAATGGAGATTTTATGGAGTATCCTTCCTCTACCATGCCCACCAAGCCACGCCCTGCTCACCAAGCCATGCCCACCAAACCAGTAGTAAAATATTTTGAATAGAATTCTTTTATTGGCCAAGTGTGATTGGACACAAAAGGAAATCCCCACCACTAGTGCCAACTCAGAAAGCTGAAAGTGCCAAGGAGCTGCTGATCCAGTTCTACAGAGGAATTACTGAGTCTGTCATCTGCACCTCTAGAACGGTCTGGTTTGGCTCTGCAACCCAACAAGACAGACACGGATTCCGGAGAGTAATTAGGACTGCAGAAAAAGCAATTGCTACCAACCTGCCTTCCATGGAGGATCTGTATACTGCAGGAGTCAAAAAGACGGCTGTGAAAATATCTACAGACCCCTCACACCCTGGACATAAATTGTTTCAACTTCTACCCTCAAACGATGCTGCACACCGGAATAACTAGACACAAGGACAGTTTCCCCCCGAATGCCATCACTCTGCTAAACAACTAATTCCCACAATACTGTCCAGCTACTTAGTAAGACTGTATTACTATTAATCTTCTCATCCTTCCTATTACCTATCTCTTCCCACTTAAGACTATAACTGTGTTGCGTGTATCTTTACAATTTATATTGTTTTATTTGTTCCCTAGTATGATTTGACTGCTTATTTAGTATCCCATGACTGTCACTAAGTGTTGTATCTTATGATTCTTTATGAATGTATTTTTATTTTATTTTCTTATATACGCTGAGAGCATTTGTACCAAAGACAAATTCCTTGTATGTCCAATCACACTTGGCCAATAAAGAATTCTATTCTATTCTATTCTATTCTATTCTATTCTATTCTATTCTATTCTATTCTATTCTATTCTATCCCATTCCATTCCCTGTTCTATTCTATTCTATTCTATTCTATTCTATTCTATTCTATTCTATTCTATTCTTATTCTTATTCTTATTCTATTCTATTCTAACACATCCCAAAGAAACATCACTAGTGGCCTCCTCTTATCCACCCATCACTGCTAGCAAAATCGTTGAAGAGATGTATCTGCCTTGTCTTATAAAAGAACAGTCCCATTTCAGGTTTTGTTCAAACCTCAGAGACATTCTGCCATAAAATTAAAATATAATTTCCTTTGCTCAAAAGAAAAACATTTTTTTTGTCATGCACACACAAGAACACAAAAGTTCAAGGAGCAAATGTTTCTAGTAATGCAATTCACGTTTAAAATAAATCCGGTGCCAAGTTTTAAATATCTACCCAAATTGGATTCATTGTGGGATGTTTAACGAACAGGTGGCTAAGCCTAGAAGAGTCTAGAGTAGTATTTCCCAACCTTGGAAACTAAAATATGTGGACTTCAACTCCCAGAATTCTGCAGCCAACCACTGCGGCATTTCCTTCCCAAGATCATGTGATCAAAATTTGGACGCTTGGCAACCAACTCCTATTTATGATGGTTGCAATATCTTAGGTCACGTGACTCTCCTTTTCCGACCTGACAAGAGACGTCAATGGGGAAACCAGGCTTCACTTAACAACTGTGCTACTAATTTAATAACTGCAGTGCCTCGCTTAACAACTGATAAGAAAGGTCGTAAAAAGGGACAACATTCACTTGCTGTCTCACTTAGCAACAGAAATTTTAGGGTCAGTTCTCATTATAAGTTGAGGACTACTTGAATACTTTACAAGAAAAATGTAGGATTTCTGGAAATATTATGAAGGGGCTGAGATCAAGTAACATGGTAGTCATAGCCTCCTGCTATTTGGCAGATTTTAACAATTTGGCACATTCTCACCCTTCACTAATGCCTCCATTAAAAACATTGTGGAGATTATCGGAGTTAACAACTGTCTCGCTTAGCCACAGAAACTTTGGGATCAATTGTGACCATAAGTTGAGGACTGCCTGTAACCCAGTACATTTTGCATACTAAGCTAAGATGCAGTTGATATATTGGGATTTAGTTATTTTTAGGAAAAAGTAACACATTTCAGAAAAAATTGGGACATTTTACAGAAATGATCTCTAAAGTAAGACATATACATCAGGCTGTAGGCTAAGTAAATATTAGAATATCTATTTATATCATTTTCTTCCCTGTCCCAATAGTTTCCATTTAAGAGCACATATTTTATAATGGATATAGTACATATATATCATTTATAAATAAAAACAAACATGGGTCTCTCCATTATTTTACTAATAAAGGTATACAATCAAAAAGTTTATTATAAACATAATAAGCTGTGTGCTAAAGGCTCAAAAACATGGTTTATTGCTTAGTTATCTGAATCTAGCAAACTGACTAATTCATAAAACCATGGTTAAAACAAAGGATAGCTTAGCTAGGTCAATATGCAACCCAAATTTATTAGCCTCATCAGAACATTTATATTATTATAATATATATTCCCATTTTTGCACAGGAGCTCAAGGCAGCAGAAGTTCTCTTTTTCATGTTTTCCTATAAAACCCTTTGAGATAGGCTGCTTGGTCTTATTGATTCTTAATTCTTAATGTTTCAGAATTGAGAGAAATTGAGAAACCAAAGATTCTGGTTAAATAAACCTGATAATCCAGCACCGTTTGCCAAAAACTGTAGACCTAAATTAATTTATTTTTTTGGTAAACTTTTCTTTAAAAAGAAGGCATCATGCAGCCTAAAGAAAACTACAGTTCAAGCATGATCTTTACTTTCGCAAATCTAAAATGTTGAGGCAACTACAGGGTGTCCAAATGAGGGCACTCTATCTATACTCAGAAGCCATCCCACCTCTCAAACTACATCGACAAAGACATAAAAATGAAAACTGGAGGCGGGGAAACAAACCCCAATTCCCCCTCTTCACCTGTCATCCTGAAACAATGTGAAATGCGAGGGATGACCAATTCGCACAAACGTCTTCTTTCTGAGTTCACCCAGTGTATGTGTTGCACCGATACAGAGCAGCCAGAAATAACCAACAAGATGGGTTCTCACGACAACAATAACTGGGGGGAAACAGGAAGAGAGTTGAAAAGTCTAATGTGAGGTGCGCGAACAAATCTGCTTAAAGGCTTTTGTGTCTTTGGAGATTCTCAGACATCCAGGTCATAGTTCTTTTTTTCTTTCTTTTTTATTAAAATTTTATTTAAGTTTTCCACATTTTAAAAACATCTTTTTTTAGCGAACAGCATGATTCCAGGTTTTCACATTTCCATACAAACATGACTATAATTACATACTCAACTTTCACATTTAATGTCATATCTTACCATTACTTTACATATTTTCTATTATTTTTCTCAGATACTTTCGTCCAGCTTATTCTATAAGTTTTCCAATACATTCCTTAACCTATTTCCTTAAACTTTAAATAACTCTCATATCTTCATATTTATTGCACTTTTATACTTTCATCTGCCAGGTTTGCAATTTCATCTCATGTTCTTATTTCATCATTTCACAAATTCTATTTCAATTTAAACATTTCAAAAAAGTTTCCCCCATAATTACTAATTTGAGTGTGCCACCCTTATAGCTTATATATCATTAACTCCCCTTTTAATCCCAATAACCATTTAACTTTTAATTATCACCCAAAATAATTAATAATAATAATCTCCTAAGAACTATACAACTTTTAGGTCAGATTCCACACGGTGCTTTCCCCACCAAAGGTGGTTCGTTTCAAGAGGCAAGTGGACTTTCTGTTTTTAATTTGAAGACGTTTTGCTTCTTATCCAAGCAGCTTCCTCAGCACTGACTGGATGGTGGGGAATGGAAGGACCCTATCAGAGCTGAAGAAGCTTCTTGCATAAGGAGTGAAACATCTTCAAAGAAAACCAGAAAGTCCAGTTGTTTCTTCAAAAAACACCTTTCGGTTAAAGGCTTTGCGTAAGGGAGGAGAGCCTGCGTAACACGTGTTCCAACATATTCCCTTCCAGTGAAGTTACTCCACGTGTGTTAGAAACATCTAAAGGTGCTTTTTCAAAAGGCAATCGGGCATTCTTTGTTTTGCTTGATGACATTTCCATCCATCCGAATAGAGCTGGAAGGGACCTTGGAGGTCCTCTAGTCCCACCCGCTACTCACGAAGGAGACCCTAAACTATTTCAGACAACTGGTTGTCCAGTCTCTTCTTAAAAGCCTCCAGTGTTGGAGCACCCCAAATTTCTGGAGGCAAGTTGTTCCCCTGATTAATTGTTCTCAGGAAATTTCTCCTTAATTCTGGGTTGCTCCTTTCCTTGATTAGTTTCCATCCGTTGCTTCCTCTCCTGCCTTCTGGTGCTTTGGAGAATAGCTGGACTACCTCTTCTTTGGGGCAGCCCTTCAAATATTGGAAGACTGCTATCAGGTCCCCACTTGTCCTTCTTTTCTTTAGATCAGGGGTCCCCAAACTTGGCAACTTTAAGATTTGTGGACTTCCAGAATTCTCCAGCTGGCTGGAGAATTCTGGAAGTTGAAGACCACAAGCCTTAAAGTTGCCAAGTTTGGAGACCTCTGCCCTAGAGTAGACTAAGCCATACCCAAATTCTGGAACCTGTTCTTTGTATGTTTTGGTCTCCAGGCCTTTAAACTTCTGAGTTGCTTTTCTCTGCACTTTCCCCCAAAGTCTCAACATCGTTTGCTTCTCATCCAAGAAGCTTCTTCAGTTTGGGGCAACCATCCCCTGGAGGACAGAGAATCTCCATAGACCTAAAGTTCTTTAAATCCATGTCCAAAACAGGGGAACCTTCGCCAGGACCGCTCTCTGCAGGTGCAGAAGAGGCGCAGATCCTTTACAACGCGCACGCCTTCCACCTACCCACTCCCGATCCTCAAATGGTGACTAATTACTTCTCACCCCCCAAATAATCTGAAATTCGCCACTGTTCCCCCCCACCTCCCGAGCAGGAGACTGAGGAGAGGAGGGGACGAATGCCCTCTGCGCATGTTCAGAAGCCCTGAGAATGAATTGAGCTCCGTTTCTGGAAAGGGACTGGCAAGTTGCCGCAGTCGCTTCACGGGACCCGCGGGCGCAGAACGCGTCGCCGCGGGGACGAGCGAGGGAGGGAGGCGGCCGGCCGGCCCGGAGCCTCGGAGACAGCGTTGGTTTCCCCCTGAGATGCACCCACGCAAGGGGGCAGCGGGACGGATGCTATGGGGCGCCCGACCCGGCGCCTGTGGAGACCCCCCGCTCTGCGCGCCGCCGCCTTTTTGGTGCTGCCCGTAAGTGGCCGGTGCGCTCCTGTCGTTCTCGGGTTGGGAGGGAGGGGGGAGCGGGGTAGAGAGGGAAGAGGAGGCCCCTGTCAGAATATTTCACCCTTTTAACCAGGGTGGGGTGGGAAGGAGGTCCCCGAACGGAGCCCCTTTTTACTCCTTTGCAAAAACAAGTTTCTTCTTTCCCTTTCACCCCGCTTCTGTCCAGGGGCCCCTTTGGCGAGGTGCAGCTGGTCTTGGCATTGCTGCGGGACGGTGGGGTGGGGAGGCGCTCTTCGCATGAGCAGAGGTTAGGTTGTCTCTGCATGTATATGCGTAAAGTAGTTGGTTACAGGCCGGAGAAGATAAAGACTGAACTTCGACTTAGTTTCTTCTTCTTCTTCTTCTTCGGTCTTTAAAACAGAATCAGAAAAGCTTTTCTCCTATCTCAAAAAAGAAAAAGAAATATATCAAAGAGAAATATATCTTTTGAATCTTGGCATTTTTGGTGGGGGGCTGGAAGAGGAGGGGGCAGTTGCAGAGGCTACTTTTGCAAAAAGCCGCTGGACTAAAAAAGGCTGGATACGTTGTGGCCTGCTGTTTGTTGATTATTATTTTTGTTATTATTATTTAACCTCGTTATCCTCTCCCGCTTTTTTAATTTAATGCCCCTTTGGCTTATTAAACTAGGGACCAAAGGATCCCGTTTGCATTGAAGGAACGATCAACTAATTAAACAGTCTGGTTCAGGCTACATGCTCATAGTTTCCAGGAAAATAAACAAGCACGTCTAATACTAACCAGATTTAGGCGCGATGCAGAAACTCTGCCTCTGATTGACCTGATTAAGAATGCTGAGTGAACCCAACCATTTCCTTCTTTTAAAATGTATATATGGAGAAACCTATGGCTCTGAATGAGTGTGTACTTCATCCATAGAGCTGCTCTGAATTGGATATCATTAGAAAATGTGTAGCATCCAACCAAGCTCTGGATTTTCAGCCCCTGGGTAAAAGAAAAGAGTTTCTCTGTGCATGTACAGGTGTCATTCCAACTATGGGAATGTTTGGAGTGAGTGCTTTTCAAGATGACACCAATTAAAAATATTAAAATTATAAACATGATATGTTTATAACTTCCATAATTCTTAACCTGCACTTAGAATGGGTGTATACATTTCTTTTTCACAGTTGCAAAAAAAAAAAAAAAAAAGAGGGTCCCTTATAATTGCAAGAAGCCATTAAATACAGAGATAGTCCTCTACTTATGACTGGTCACTTAGCAAATATTTGAAGTTTTGCCAAAAACCACCATTTACTTTCAGTTTTTGGCAAACCACGTCCATAATGATTAATAACTCTGATGTTCATGTAACCACCACAGAATTTTTTTGCAAAAATCAAGTTAGTCATGTGACTGACCCATTTTACGATCATCGTGACTTACAGCCATGATGGGCAGGCAACATTATGGTCTCATGTCAAGGACTTCCTGTACCACTTTCCTGTTGTGTATAAAACCTGTATTCTAGAACAAGCACATGTCTAAATAAAGTGTGGCTAGATGGCTGCTAAGATGGAAAAAGCAAGAAAAATAATCATCAGACATTTGGTGGTCCTATTAACAGCTCAAATACAGGTAATCCTCGACTTATGACCACAATTGAGGTAAGAGTTCCATAGCTAAGCCAGACTGTTGTTAAGTGAGTCATGTCTCATTTTACGACTTTTTATGCCATGGTTGTTAAGCGAATACAGTTATTAAACGAATCAGGCAGTCATTAAGCAAGTCTGGCTTCCCTCATTGTCAGAAAGTTACAAAAGGAGACCATGTAACCCCTGGACACGGCAATCGTCATAAATATGAGTCAGTTGCTAAGCACCCAAATTTTGATCACATGACCATGGGGATGCTGCAGTGGTCGTAAGTGTGCAAAATAGTTAAAAGTCACTTTTTGCGGTTATGTTGTAACTTTGAACAGTCACTAAATGAACTGTTGTAAATCACAGACTACCCTAGAGAGAGAGAGAAAAAGAAAGAAAGAAAGAAAGAAAGAAAGAAAGAAAGAAAGAAAGAAAGAAAGAAAGAAAGAAAGAAAGAAAAAGAAAATTGGTCATCAGTCACTTTTCTTTAGTCCCGCTGTAACTTTGAACAGTCATTGAACAAACTATTAAGTCATATATAATCCCCTTTTGTGACATTCCTTCCTCCTCCTCTTTTTCTTTTTCCTTCCATCTTTCTCAGACTTCTCCATGAAATCACGTTTGACACCCCTGCCCAATGGGAAAGGCCCATAGACAACAGCTCAAAATATTGTTATCTGCTCCCTTCTAAGCCCCTCCCTCCACTCTCCTGGTCATGTGATCCAGAGAACACCATATGCAGCCCACCCTTTGCTTCCCAGTGAACAGATGTTGTATGTGTGCATGCGTACTCTCACACCACTGGGTAGGAGAAAACACAAATACACACATCAATCTATCTATCTATAAAAGCGAAATACCACTCACGCATTAACCCAAAATCTCCAGAACTGTAAAGCCTACAAACTTGAAATTTGACACCTGTGTTCCTCTCGGCTTCTGGGTGCTCACTAAGAAAGGATTTTTTGAAATGACCCTCAGAGCATTAGTATTTTGTATATTATTGTTATTATTATTAACACGCTCTGATGCTAAGGAGTTCTACTCCCCCTCTCCACCTGAAAATAAATCTGTTCCAAATACAAAACACAAGCAGAGGAGAGGAGTTTCAGTTTCAGTTTCACAGCACCAAGCAGCTGTAGTACAGAACAGTTGAGCTAAGCCACACCCGGGCTCCTTGTTGTCTCCTTGCTCATAGCAAATACTATTTCAGTTTCCAAACAGCCCTCAACTCTCTCACACACTGACAGGACGCTGCCAGATGAATACTGATGGATGCTGGCAGGCAAAGGCACAATTTCCCACCCACCCCTTATTTTCCTCCCCAAAAACTAAGCCTGACCACGTAGTTCCGTAGCGAAGCACGGGTGTCGAGCTAGTCTTTTATATTGTGGCCCAGAGGACCATAAAGATGCATCCAACGGCCACCCCAGTAAGAGGGCTGGAAAGAAAATAGCAGCATTTAGAATTAGAATTTTTCTCGTTTGCTTTTCCAGTGAACTGATCTTCTCTCTTGCTCCCATCAGCCTACTTGATCGACTTCATGCATCGGCATTTAATTCCTTCGTATCAATGCCCATGGATAGCTGCCTCCTTTCGCCCCTATCCCAAAGAACTAAAATGCCACCGGTAGTCAGAAAAATTGCCCGTTTTGATTTGATTATGGACCATCTCAACTCTTAGTGACCATGTCAAACTGTCTTCTCTTGGAAGGTCTATTCTCATCCTGGTCCTTCATCTCTTCCAAGGATACTCGCATCTCCACCATGCCTACGTCTATTAACCTTCAGCTGGTGCCCTCTTTCCTTCATTTTCTAGTTTTATAGACTCCTCAACTAGACAGATCCTGGCATTGCTTTACTGATGGTTCCTTGATGTGTCCTCAAGTCACAATCATTTCTTAGTAAGCACATAGGTCTTCCCGAGATCTTATTCCTTGAGCTCTTCCAATGGCACATCCATCATCCTTATGAGTAAGTCCATCTCACTTTCTATTGGTCCTTCTCCTCCTCCTCCTCCTCTTCTTTTTCCTTCCATCTTTCTCAACCTTATGAACTTCTCCAGAAAGCCGAGTCTTTGCATTGAATGATTAAGTGCATCATAATATCTCTTTATGAGTCATGAGTCTTAGTAAGCACATAAAAAGATTTCCTTCGTGACTCAGCACTAACCTGGCCCTTCAGATATTCCAAGCGTGTCCCCATCTCCTTGCTGATAATTGTTCTCTTCTTCTCTGTCTTACTCCATTTATCTACCATTATGGACTTTTCAAGAGAGTTGGGCAGTTGGCTGACTCTCGCTGATCGATTATGTGCCTTCAAGTCAATGTTGATTGATGGATTCCATGCCTTCTAGTCAATATTGACTTTTAACGATCGCAAGGATTGATCTTCTCCAGGAGAATTTGTCCCCAATTTGGTCTTTCTGATTTTTCCAGTGTTCTTTCCATAACTGAGTCCTCCTACCTGGCTGGTAGTAATGAATAGAATAGAATAACAGAGTTGGAAGGGACCTTGGAGGTCTTCTAGTCCAGCCCCCTGCTTAGGCAGGAAACCCTACACCACTTCAGACAGATGGTTATCCAACCTCTTCTTAAAAACTTCCAGCGTTGGAGCATTCACAACTTCTGGAGGCAAGTTGTTCCACTGATTAATTGATCTAACTATCAGGAAATTCCTCCTTAAATTCCAGGTTGCTTCTCTCCTTGATTAGTTTCTACCCAATCCTTCTTGTCTTGCTCTCAGGTGCTTTGCAACAGCGGTCGCCAACCAAACTCATAATTCTAAATCCCGCGGACCACTACTATGAATTTTGACAGACGGTGGCTTGCTGACATTTTCCCAGGGTCCCTGCAGAAAGCAGCAGAGATCCTGGGAAAATCCCCCCAAAAATCTGCAGGAAAATCCCCCACCCCATTTTCCTACCAATAGATCATTCTTTATTTGGGATCGCAGGATACCGTCTCCAGCTCCGTTTTCAGGGAGGGAGAGAGAGAGAGACTTTTGGCTTCATGCAAGGAAAACAGCAGAAGCAGCAGAAGTCTTTCTTTCTCTCCCCCAAACTCCGCCAGAAGTGAGTCTTTGTGAGACATGTCGTGCCGGCGCAGCCTCTTGGAGCAGGAGGCCTTGCAGGGGCCCAAAGACTCATTTCTGGCAGAGTTTGAAGGAGAGAAAGAAAGACTTTTGCTGCTTTCCTTGTGTGCAGACAAAAGCAGAAGAAGAAAAAGGTGGAAAGAAGCAGCCCGGTGGCCAGGCGAGACACGTGGGATGAGTGGGGCAAGTTCCACCCCCTCCGCCCTTTCCCCCCTCCCCTCACTACCTCCTGTTCTTCGCAATGCAAGCAACACAACCTTGTGTTCCCATGGGCCACGTGGGCAGCATAGCCTTAGGTTCCTGCACAGCCTGGATTAATTGCTTTGGGGGGGGGGACATTTCTCTGTGGCCCACCAAAATTTTCTTGCGGACCACCAGTGGTCCTCGGGCCACAGGATGGTGACCGCTCCTTCGGAGAATAGCTTGACTCCCTCTTCTTTGTGGCAGACCCCGAGATATTGGAACACTGCCACCATGTCTCCCCCAGTCCTTCTTTTCATTAAACTAGACATAGGTTAATCCTCCTTCATCCTCTTCTCATTCCTTCCATCTTTTCCAGCATCCGTCTCTTCTCCAGAGAGACTTCACATCATGTGTCCAAAGTAGGATAATTTGAGTTGTATCTTTTGTGTTATTAGTGAGAACGCTGTGTCTCTTGCATTCTGAGGAGATCCAGAGAGGATTAAGGACAGAGAGAGCGTTGGAGATGACTTCCTTGCAAATTTAGCCTTAGTATTGACTAATACATGAATTTTTCAGCTCCCGTGGCTTTGCTTGGCACTTAGTCAAGTGGTGGGATGCTGCCGGTTTGCTAATCACACGCTTTGCGTGCTTGACATGTGCTGTACACACATGTACACCTTTCGCAATTACTTGCTTTCAATGTTACTTCGGGGAAGTAACACCGCTGAGGAGTGGTGGGATTCAAAATTTGTTATTACCGGTTCCGTG
Organism: Pseudonaja textilis; assembly: GCF_049901715.1. Taxonomy (NCBI): domain Eukaryota; kingdom Metazoa; phylum Chordata; class Lepidosauria; order Squamata; family Elapidae; genus Pseudonaja; species Pseudonaja textilis. Next base: position 3,679,109 of record NC_142008.1, read on the forward strand.
GTCATGGCTTGGTGAGGCCTGGCAGAGGAAGGATATACTGCAGAATCTCCCTTCCCTCCCCTTCCCTCCCCACTAACCTGCTTTCCAGCTCCATTCTCCTATGCAGGGCAACCAAGGAAGACCCAGCCAATCAGCTGGGACTCGATGGGAGGCGGAGAAGAGATGGGGGCGGGGCCAGTCAGTCAGAGGTGGGATTGGCCGGTTCTCCGAACTATTCAAAATTTCTGCTGCCGGTTCTCCAAAACTGATCAGAACTGGCTGAATACCCACCTCTGATATGAGCCACATGGTACATTTGAAGCGGGTGAAGGGTTTTCGAAGCTGGCAGCTACTCAGCCTGAATGCCATTAAATCTGAGCTTTCACAGTGCAGGATTCCTTCCCTGTCAATGTTAATCCAACAGTTCATGTAACAGTATATGTCAGGATTGCTTTTCAATCATTTTTACACTTCGATGTGTTTAGGTTAACAATGACTGGGTCGCTTAAATGGATTTGCTTTGCCTGGTATAAAAAGAACTTCAGACAGATGGAAAGAATGACATCTTTGCCAGTTCCAGTTGGCGACATCTGGACCAGCCTGGTTTAAACCTCCTTTGACGATGGCAGTTAACTCTCTAATTATTTCTGCCAGTCTCTGAAGTTTTATGTAGCACCAGGAAAGTTTGTTCTATCTCAAACATTCAGCCAAGTGTATATTTTCAAACGGATGAAAGAGAATAGGTCACAGTTGAACTGTGGGGTCTTTGATGCTCTCTGAGCTCGGTTGTTTTCTTGCAGACGTTTCATGACTCAACTAAATAACATTATCAGTGTTACAAGGGATTGGGGTTTGCTCACTTGCATGTAGGGGAGAGAAAAACCCAACTCACTTCCGGATTCACTTAACAACCGTGTTCTTAACTTAATAGCTACAATGATTCATTTAACCACTGTGGCTAGACAGATCGTAAAATGGGGCAAAACTCACTTAACAAATGTTTCACTTAACAACATAAATTTTGGAGTCAATTGTGGTTGCAAGCCGAGGACCACCTATACAATGTAGAACAAATGGGTTTTTAGACACAGTGATTTTTTTTTTAATTTGCAGTTTAAAATCTTCTGTTAGAAATGCAGAGTTGTATTAAATCGCCTTGGTTCCCATTCGGTCATTTTTCTAACTTCTTCCTCCATGTTTTCTTTCACCCAGTTGGTTCTACATTGCGACTCTTTGGTGAACATCTCCCTTCCTGCTTTGCCGCAGAAGTTTTGCGAAAACCAACCGTTGCTTCAAAACTTAACAGGTAAAATAACCTAAAGAAAGCCCATATCGTTATCTGGTAGCTATTTGTAGAGATGCTATGAAAAGCTAATGTTTGTTGGCTTGTGGGTGGCTTTCGACCATAGTAGCATGGTAAAGCTTCCACATTCAGAGTCAGTATATCTCTAAATATCATAGAACATAGGAAAACAAGAATCGGGAAGGGACCTTGCAGGTCATCTAGTCCAACCACCTGCTCAAGTAAGAAATCTTGCACCATTTCAGACAAATGGTTTCAAAACCTTCAGTGTTAGGGTCCCCACATCTTCAGGAGGGAAGCCATTCCACGGGTTAATTGTTCTCACTGTCAGGAAATTTAACCTTAGTTCTACGTTGCTTGTCTCTTGACAACTGTTCCATCCGTTGCATCCATCTTAACCTTCTGGCGCTTTGGAGAATAGCTTGGTGGTCCCTGAGGTCCAAAACGTTGGCGACCCTTGTTCTAGTCCAGCCACCTGCTGAAGCAGGAAATCCTATATTACAGGGGTGTCAAACTCAAGACCCAGCCTTTGGGGTGCTTAAATCTGCAGAGCTAGCCTGGAAATATCAAAGAACAGCTCCCGTTTTTAGGTCTCCCCATCTCTAGCAGCACTCTGCCAGCCAAAAACAGGTGGATGGTAAATGAGTATTGATTAGCTGATGGCAAGCACTTATTTTTTTTTCTTTTTACCATCCTGTAATCCCTTTATTTGGGGTGGAATTGGGGCCACTGAACAGAGCTGAGCATGTACTGGCCGGGCGCCCTTCCTCACTCCTAACATGGACTTTGCAGCAGATATTTTCTCTTTGCATCCTGATAGAGAAACAACTGCTGCTGCCTAGGATTGAACTCACAACCTTCCAAGTGAGAGTGGAGTGTTTATCACCTCTTGGCCACCATGCTGCTGTGTGGGGTAGAGGCAAGCCCTGACTGGTTGAAATCCTTTGTAACTTCTATAGGATTTTCAAACGCATCTGCTCAATGCACCTGACTCGATCTCAGGTATTTTTTAAGCTGCAGTTAGAAGATTTGGAAGAAATATAGGTTCAAAATCTGAAATAGTTCTATAATAGGCCTGTGTTAGCACAAACTCCTCCCCCCTTTAGATAAACATACAAATATTTGTACTTATAAACGTTCCCAGCTTTAATAAGTTTGAAACTATGATAACAGGATCTCCATGTGGCTGATTTTCGGCCAGCAGAGTGCTGCAGGAGGCCAGGGAAGCCAATAAAGAGCCACACAGGGGGGGTGCACATGGGCCCCTCCACCCCGTTTTGGCAGGGTGCTTCACGGGGGCATTCATCCCGTCTCTTCCCACCCACCTCACACCTCCCCGTGGCTGGCCCACAGAGGACAACTATCATGTTGATCCGGCCCGTCAAGAAATCCAGTTTGACACCCCTGCTATATCTTTTCAGGCAGGTGGCTGTCCAGCCTCTTCTTAAAAACCTCCAGCAATGGAGCAGCCACAACTTCTGAAGGCAAATTGTTCCACTGGTTAGTTCCTTTCATGCTAAATATGAGCCAGCAGTCTGCAGCAGCAGCCCAAAAAGCTAATGCAATCCTAAATTGTATTAACAAAGGGATACAATCAAGATCAAGGGAAGTACTAATACCACTCTATAAAGCCTTAGTAAGACCACACCTAGAGTACTGCATCCAGTTTGTTCACCGTATTACAAAAAAGATGTTGAGGCTCTAAAAAAAGTACAGAGAAGAGCAACCAGGATGATTAGAGGACTGGAGGCTAAAACGTACAATGAACTGTTACAGGAACTGGGCTTGGCTAGTCTAGTAAAGAGAAGGACCAGGGGAGACATGATAGCAGTGAATAATGGATGGAAGAAATAATGGATGGAAACCGAACAAGAAGAGATTCAACCTGGAAATCAGGAGAAACTTTCTGACAATGAGAACTATCAACTCATGGAACATATCAATGCCCTCAGAAGTAGTGGGAGCGTCACCACTTTGAGAGTTTCAAGAAGAGATTGGACTGCCATTTGTCAGAAATGGTGTAGGGTCTCCCGCTTGGATGGAGTGGGGTTGGACTAGATGACCTACAAAGTCCCTTCCAACTCTGATTTTCTGTTATCTGTTATCTGTCAATTCTCTCAACTAATAGGAGAGAATCTCTTGAATTGTAGGGTACTTGGTTCTCTCTGAGCTTCGTCGTGGTTTTTTTTGCAGACATTTTATTATTACGCAAGTAGACAATATCTTCAGGCTAGAAAAGAGTGGGGTGTGGCAGTCGTGGGATTCTACCATTTTCCCTGCCAGTTCGGTGACCGTGCACTTCGTGTGTGCGCATGCACTTTTAACGCACGCACGCTCAGTTTTCCAAGCATCAGCTATGGCTCTGCCATGCCAATCAGTTGCCAAACCGGTAACATTTCACCACTGGTGTGTGGGGTAAAGGAAAAGTAAGAATGGGAAGAGGAGGAGGAGGAGGAGGAAGGGGAAAAAAAGAGGAAGAGAAGATTGGGGTTCTTGGTGCATTCTGAGCTTGGTTGTTTTCTTGCAGACGTTTCATGACCCAGCTAGAGAACATCATCAGTGTTAGAACAGGTAGACTTTTAAACTGAGGGTTGCTTTGTTTCTATGGGCGTCAGGCTACTCCAGTTTTTAAATTGGTTGGATTGGGTTTAAAACTGTGTGGTTTGAATTTGGGTTACGTGGCTTCCCTTAGTTCGTTTAGCATTCTGTCTTTTCCTTCATAATATTTGCCATTTCTGTACGTTGGTAGGTTGTTGTTTTCTCTTCTGCCTTCAAACTGCTTTTAAGGGACGTTTTTGGCAATTTGAAATGGTTAAAACATTTGTATATACGCACAGACTGAAACAAAGAAATGAAAAGCCTATACAGTATAAATTCATATTCTAAGATCTTGGAAAACATCAAAATGAAAATTTTTCTTTTCTCTTACACTTTTTGCAAAATGAGGAAGGTCCGATTATATGGTAACCTGTCCAAGTTTGGGTTTGGGGCAATTTTGTTAGTTTTATACCAGTAGGATTGATCTACCTTTTTTCTGCCATCTGTCTCTGCTGTGTCCTACTTCTATTCTGTCAATTCAAATTTGCAGAAATAGATTGCTTCTTCTCCCACCTCCTTCTTCTCCCTACTCTGTCTTTCACAATCTCTAAGATAAAATTGGAAAAGTTTACTTTTTCCTGTTTTATTGCTACCGTAACTCATGCATGTGATATATTGGGTATGCTGTATTACATAAAATAAAAAAAAATCCATTAATTCTAGACAAGGGATCAGTTCAGTGGGACATTCATATTTTCTCCTGGACTGAAATGGGTTTGTAGATTCTAGCTTGAACAAACCATAAATGCTGGCTCAGTGCAATCTAGGAAGCCAAACTTAAGTCATGTTAAAGGTAATCTTTGACATGATGGTAATGGAATCTGCCCAGAATGGCCGTATGATATGGTAGTTATAAAACTGTTTGGGTGTGTGACCAATCCAATATTATGTTTTATTGGCAGTTGTTAAGTGAATATGGTGGTTGTAAGGCAAACGCCATGGTCATTAAGTGGACTACGAGCATAATTTTTCTGAAAACGAGATTTAAGTGATAATTTTCAGCAAAACTGTCATAAAATGTTTTCAGTAGACCAGTGGTCGGGGAACAGGGGTAAATTACCCCAAATGGGGTAAAAGTGAAAATCTGGGGGTAATGAGGTTGCGCTGGCCAATGGCGGAACTATCGGCATAGCAGCAGTTATTAAAACACCCTTGAGGCAAATTTATCCCCTCCACCCCACCCTTGTTTCCTGGGTCGGAAATGACTCCAGGCTAGATTCTGCAAGAGCCGCGCCGCCCGTTTTTTAGGGGAAGGCGAGCTTCTGGCATAGGGCAGAGCATTTTGGGAAAAGGGACGCTTTCCCCCGCGCTGCGATGACCGCACGCTTTTCGCGCGCAGTTTGTGTCACCGTGGCTCCCAAATATCATCCTCCCTTCCCGCTTCCTCGCCCCCAGGCCCTGCCTGCCTGCCAACTAGCCAGCCAGCCCGGCTCCCTCCCCGAAGCCTCTCATCACTGCCAGGCACACAGGAAGCGAAGAGGCACCTGCAACTGCCGCCTTGGCCCCGAGAAAATTCCCAGAAGCCCTCGGGAAGCCTGGTGACATTTCATTCCCTGGAGCGAGCTATCCCGCCTTCTTCCCAGCCGCGGGGGGGGAGGGCACCTCCTCCCGCCTCGACCTCCAAATTATGTGTCAGCAGCCTGAGGTGGCCGGGGAGGGGGAGAGGCCGGGAGGGGTAACGTCTGCGTTTATAAATTTTTTGGGGGGTAAGAGGTAAAAAAGTTCCCTGACCCCTGCAGTAGACTATGGAATGTTGCAAAATGGGCATAAATGAAGCCATATTGCTGGGCACCTGTATCCAGCCATATGACCTGTCTGGCCTAGTGGTTAAATCATCAGATTAGAAAACAAGAGATCATGAGTTCTAGTCCTGCCATAGCTATGAAAGCTAGCTGAGTGACTTTGGGCCAATGTCCCCCCCTCTCAGCCCAGCCCTCCTCACAAGGTTGTTGTTGTGGGGAAAGTAGCAGGAGGAAGGTGCAGGATATATATTCACTGTCTTGAGTTATTTATAAAAATAATAAACTGGGATGCAAAGAAAAACAAATAAGAAAAAAATGAATAAAATTACCTCAAATCTGGATCACAAGTCCCCTTTTTCAGGTCAGTCATATCTTTGAATGGTCCCTACCCAACCTGCCTTAAAAAGAGGATTACCTATATAGCTTTAAATTCTACCTTTTCTATCAGCCTTCTAGGATTTAATTTTGGGCAGCTTTCATTGAATTTCCAGTGTTGGGTTCAATATTCAGCAATCGTTAATTTTTTTTTCCTTTCCTCTTGGATGGATAATTGATTCTCTTTGTCTCAGAAGCTGAGATATCTCACAAGGGACCGAGCTATAGAGTTGACAATTGAACCCAAAATGTTTTTTAAAAATAGCTTTCACACTGGCAACACTTCCATTTAGCTAACGAACTGGCCAAAGCTGTGGAAAGAATGGTAGCTTTAAGGCTTCACACCGTCTCTATTCATTTTATTCTCTGTTCCATTTGTTAAACTCTTAAAAGGCCCTCGGGGTTTTTTTCCTAAGATGTGTGAAAATATTTCTGATATCCCTGTTTTCTCCAGAAGAATTGCAATGCTGGTAATCCTTGTCTTCATTTAGTGACCATTTGAAGTTACCGTGGCACTGAAAAAAGTAACTTACAACCAGTCTGGGCATTTATAACCATTGCATCATTCCCACGATCACGTGATCAGAGTTTGGGAAATCGGCAATTTGGCATTGTGTTTGTGAGGGTTGCGGTGTCAAGTGGTCACTGTTTGTGACATTCCCAGCATGCAAAGTTACTGGAGGAAGCAAGATTTGCTTAATGACCAGGTTTTTCACTTACCAACTGCAGTGATTCACTTAACAACTGTGGTAAAGGAAAATTGTGCCGGGGTCATGATTTACAGCTGACCAGCTGCTACAATGATGTAATACTGGGAATGAGTCAGCAACGTATTTGGGCTGATATCACTTTAAGATCCTGTAATAAGAAGAGGCTCTGTTGGAGCATACCTCTCTCTCCGTATGTGCGTCTATGCTGGGATTGCTGTTCGTTTGAGGTCTGACTAAAGTACATGTACATATATATTCTTTGTAGATAAAAAACACTATTTAAAATACAAACCTCTGTTTACTATATTTGCTCCTCCTGGGTTGTCTCACATAGTCACACTGTGCTCACTCTGACAAATTGGCTGCAACTAACTGAACAAAGTCTGGTTCCAGTTGTGGTTATTAGTCAACGACTACCTGCAATTAGGGACATGGTGGCTCAGTGCTAAGACACTGAGCTTTGTCGATCAAAAGATTGGCAGTTCAGGGGTTCAAATCCCTAGTGCCACATAACGGAGTGAGCTCCCGCTACTTGTCCCAGCTTCTGCGAACTTAGCAGTTTGAAAGCACATTAAAAAAATGCAAGTAGAAAAATAGGGACCCCTTTAGTGGGAAGGTAACAACTTTCGGTGCACCTTTGGCATTTAGTCATGCTGGCCACGTCTTCGGACAGCGTTGGCTCTTTGGCTTTGAAATAGAGATGAGCACCACCCCCAGGGCCGGAAATGACTAGCACGTATGTATGAGGGGAACCTTTACATTTATTTTACCTGTAATTAAAAAAAAGAGGTGAGCAACTTAATTAATTAAGAAATCAAATGGCCTCTTCATTTTTCTTGCACCAATGGAAGTTAAATCCAGTGAGATGCCTTGCTCGTATTAACCACCATTGCTCAACATCATTCGAACATGGTTACTTGAGCACCCATAGTTATCCACTTCCCCACTGGGTAAGATTGGGGTTTCCAAACTTGGAACCTTGGCTGGCTGAGGAATTCCAGGAGTTGAAACCCATAAGTCTTAAAATTGCCAAGTTTGGAAACCCCAACTTTACAAGGATTGGTGTATCCCAACAAGATAAAGAAAGAAAGATATTACTCTGGTTTAATTTTTGCAGGAAGAAAGGTACCTATTCAACTGATGGGGATCCCCAATCTCTGATTCATGAATTGGTATCATGCTGCAGCATGCCAGAAACCAGGCTGTGCAAACAAGCGATGCCCCATCTGTGAGATGCAGGCAGCACACAAAACTATACACCCCTCTGGTCTGGGGAAAACACTTTCTCCATGGAAGTGGTCCCTGGTGCCCAAAGATTTGGGGCCACTACCTTAAAGAAGGTGCAGTCTAAATTCTTAAGAGTCTTACTTCAGAGTCTCCAATGTTGTGTTGGTGCCACAAGGCTGTCATGAACCAACATCGACACGCCTATTTGCGTTTGAAGGTTCCTGACACATTTATACAGCCACACATATGCATACATGTAAACACAGACATGCTATTATTGCTTTATTGCCCTGAAGATGTTCAGTTGCAGCCCAGTTGATAAACCTATCAGTCATATTTTTGGATTTACTTTTTTGGTACTTTTTAATCGATAGGATTTTATGTTTATGAATTGGACTGTGTTATTTTACTCTTGATAAAATATGCCATTCCCTGGGCACATTGATTATGTAATGGTTAAATGTGTCTCCAGCATTGCTTTGTATTATTTGTTTGTTTGTGAATTTTATTGCACTTTTACTGTTTTATTGTAATTCAATGCAGCAAATATATCTACTATTGCTTCCTCCTTCTATTGTCCCTACAACAACCCTGTGAGGCGGCTTAGGGCTGAAAGACACCCAACCAGCTTTTCATGCCTAAGGAAGGACTAGAACTCACTGACTCCTGGTGATTGGCTCAGAGTCACCCAGCTGGCTTTCATGCTCATGCAGGACTAGAACTCACTATTTCCTGGAATTGGCCCACTGTCACTTAACTGGGTTTTGTGCCTAAGGCAGGACTAGAACTTATCGTCTCCATGTTTTGGGAACAGCGCCTTAATCACAGGGGTGGGATTCAGCCGGTTCAGGCTGGTTCAGGCGAACCAGATGTTAAATTTACATCTGGTTCACCGAACTGGTAGTTGAACCGACCGACTGGCCTCACCCACCATGCCCCACCCCCTCCCCTCCCAGTGTCAGCTTTGAAAATAGGCTGCCACATAATTCAAGGGGGTGTGTGGAGGAGTTGAAAAGTTCAAGGTTATTCTGTATGTCATACTAAGAAATTCCAGTTGCAGTTAATTGGTTCTCGTGATTTATGAAGTGTAGAAGTGGGAGGAGAGAAGGTGGATTCTGTGTAACGCGCGAAAATACTTTCACTTTGGGAAATTGCCTTTGACATGCCAGATCTGTTTCTAAATAAATCAATTGGAGAAAAAATGTCTTGGAGTGATTGATACCATGGATACTTTCTGGATGCCTTACATTTATTTCCCAAACCCAGGAGTCTCCACGCGGCCCGGTTTGGACGCAGGTAAGTACAGGGTCCGCGTGGAGGCTCTGGGAGGGGGAAAAAACGGGCCTTCCGGAATTTCCAGAAGTCTGGAAATGGGCCTGTTTCTGGCTTCCGGAGGGCCTCCGGAGTCCATGGGAGGCCGTTTTCACCCTCCCAGAGGTCCGAGGAAAGCCTCCGGATTCTGGGGAAGAGGAAAAATGGCCCTCCAGGAAGTTCTGGTAGGCCACGCCCACAATGGCCACACCCACCTAGCAACCGGGCAGAGAACCTGGTTGTTGGGATTTTTGAATCCCACCCCTGTTAATCACTACAATAAACTGGTTCTTCTGTTCTGTTCTGTTCACTCTGTTCTGTTCTGTTTGTTCTGTTCTAGTCTGCTCTGCTTGTCCTTTTCCATTCCCTTCTGTTCTATTCTGTTTTTCTGGTCTGTTTTCATTATATGTCTGTGGTTCTTGAATTGGTTGATGTCCATAATAAAATGTCAGGCTGCGAAGCAGCAAATGAATCAATGAAGACATAACATGTTGGGATTGAGTTTGGCATGAGAAGGAGGCTTAAGTACAGCCATCTTATTCCACAAACTCAGCTTTCACAACCGCCCGATACAGTCAAGTATAACCGTGTGTCGCAATTAAGCATTGCACATTCCAGATCTGAAAAGTATAAAAAGGAATGTATAACTTCTCCTTAGGGCTGGAGAGATGTTAAGCGCCATTTGGTTGTGCGCTTTAAGTTCTCTCTTCAATGCAAATACTGTTTTGCGCATGCTCAGAATTAAGAGAATTAATTGCATCATCTTGGCAATTGTCGGATCGCTTCTCAAGAAAGAAGAAGGGTAAAGTTTTGACTGAAAAGATCCAGGAAGGCTGCTTAAAAACTGGGGAATAACTTCATTATCTTTCGACTGCTAGGTCCAAGGGCAATGAACCCACCCCCACTCTGTGTGAGCTAACAGCAAAGTATTGAACCGAAGAAGGAAAATCTGTGCGCTCACATTTTGCGCTCACAACATTTCTGCTTGTGCCGTTTCCGCAGAGTCCTCCAATGGGCAAAATGAAATCGGGCCACTGCTGAGGAAGACAGCAGTGATGAAGGTCCAGGTAGTCCTCGGCTTACAACAGTTCACTTAATGACCATTTGAAGCTACAAAAGCACTGAAAAAATAGTCTTATGACCATTTTTCACATTTATGACCATTGCAACATCTCCATGGTCACGTGAACAAAATTCAGAGGCTTTGGCAACTGACTCACATTTATGTCGGATGCAGTGTCGTAGAATTATGTGGTCTCTTTTTGTGACCTTCTGACAAGCAAAGTCAACGGAGAAGCCAGATTCACTTAACAACCATGTTACTAATTTAACAACTCCGGGGATTTACTTAAACATGGCAAGAAAGGTCATATAATGTGGCCAAATTCACTTAGCTGTTTCGCTTAACATCCTAGATATTCGGCTCAGTTATGGTCATAAGTTGAGGACTACCTAGTACATAAATGTTTTAAATAATTAAATGAAATAAATAAATTTAAAATATTATATTTAGTTTGGAAGGCCAGCGATATTAAAGGCTAAGCTTTGAATCCAGTTCGCAAAACTTTTATCAGAATTGGATCTCATCTTGCACACCAAAAAAAGCCCTTTTGTAAAGTGGGCAAAATATCCAGGTTTGTTAGCCACACACAAGCCACTAAAACAAAAACATTCTTTTGAAAGATTAAAAGATGGACAAGGAAAAAAAAGATGTAGCAAAGCAAATAAGCAGAATGCGCATACATCATAGAATTAACTAGGATTAAATTAGATAAGTATTTTCAAATTTCATTAGTTACTTTTATTAATACAACTCGAAGATCTGAACAGTGTCTCAAAAATTGTTGTTCCTTGCTAAAATCCAATTAGTACCTAAAGAACAGCAACATTCTGCAGAGTATTAATCATGAAGTAAAATAATTACAGTAATGGTGCAATAACTTTATTAATCATAAAGTAAAACAGAGAATTATAGTAATTTTTTGTCTGAACAGAGAAATATTCCCAGAGAAAGATCTATCTTTATTTAACAGAGTGTTGAAAGTTAGAAAAATTAAGACTTTGAAATATACTGTAGATTAAAATCTAATAGAATAGGGCCTATTTTCCATGGTGAGGGCCTTGGAAAAATTATTCACAGTCCGTGATCTATCTACATCAGGGGTGTCAAACTCAATATCACATCAGGATTGTGTTTGACCTCGGGAGTGTGGCAAGGCCAGGGTGGGCATGGCCAGCTCAACGTCTGTGATGACCTGGGATGTGGCACAAAAGCAACAAAGTCACAAAAGTAGGTAAACTCCCTTTAATACCTCCAACTTGGCCTCCAATGTCCAGTTATCATCAGCTGGAGAAAAGAATTGCAGACTTCAAAAGATAACGAAACGCACACAGTTGGGAGGACGCCAGAACTCAGATAAGACTTGACAAACCAAAATAATTCACGCTTTCCTTCCAGCAAGGTGCTGTGTGCAAACGCCCTTTTTAAATCCTGTTTTCCCAGCTGAAGCTAATGAAGGGAATCAGGGCCCTTTTCTCCCCCGTAACTCACGTTGCTCCCTTCTCCATTCCTCCCTGTGTGACCTAGGATGAAGAGGGGGTGGTCCTGGGTCTTCCTCTGAATGCCCAGCTGGCCTGTGCCCTTCCCCAGTTTCCTTCATAGCCACCACACTTCCACTCCCTGTCAGCTGTTCAACCTCCCCTTCCGAATCAGATTCCAACAGGGACATGACAAGGTCATTCGTGTCGGGAGCACCTATGATGGCTCGAGCACTTTGCCAGTGAAAACGGAGTTTGGGAGGGCAGCCCCCCAGGCTCCATTTTCTCCAGCAGAGGCACTGCTGGCCGGTCCTTTGCTGTTTCCACAGGCCAGATCCAGCTTGCAGTCCTTGAGTTTGACATCAATGATCCACATCAACGTTTCTCCATCTTGGCAGCTTTGAGATGTGTGGACTTCACACCCAGAATTCCCCGACCAACATACTGCTTAGGGAATTGTGAGAATTGAAGTCCATAAATGCTGGCAGTCTGAGCATCCAACTCCACACATCTTAAATTTTCCTTAGCTGAGCAACTACCTGCAAAGTTCAGAATTATATAAGCCGTATTTTCATGACATTCAAAGCGAAATGTGACTTATAATTGTTTTTCATAGTTACAACTTTGCAGCATCCTTATGATCATGCGTCGACATTCAGGTAATGCTTCTTGTTTCTAAGAAGGCCTACTTAACCTAAGAACTTACAGCTTACTACAGGGAGTCTTCTGTTTGTTTAGTGATTGAAGTTACAACAGTATTGAAAAAAGTGACTTACAACCATTTTTCACACTTACGACCATTGCAGCGTCCCCACAGTCACGTGATTAGAATCCAGACACTTGATAACTGACTCATATTTATGACGTTGAGGCATCCCGGGATCACATGATCCCCTTTTGCGACCTTCTGACAAGCAATGTCAATGGGGAAGCCAGATTCACTTAACAACCATGTTACCAATTTAACAACTGCAGGGATTCACTTAATAACTGAGGCAAGGAAGGTCTTAAAGTAGGGCAAAATTCACTTAACAAATGTCTCACTTTGCCACAGAAATATTGGGCTCAGTCGTGGTTGCAAAACAAGGACTATTGTAAACTCAGCCACATGTCTTGTAAGTCGCTCTTTGGATCTTAGCTCAGCTTGCAAACCCCGGATTGTTAGCTTGTTAAAACCATGACTGGGACAAGCCAGTTTAATGGAATGTCTCAAACTAGCCTCACATCCCTCAAAATCCAGATTCAGTTCCCAAGTGCTCAAATTGTATTTCTCTCTCTCTCTCTCTCTCTCTCTCTCTGTGTGTGTGTGTGTGTGTGTGTGTAAAGGGACACAGTGGCTCAGTGTCTAAGATGCTGAGCTTGTTGATCAGAAAGGTCAGCAGTTCCTCGGTTCGAATCCCTAGCACCACGTAACGGAGTGAGCTCCCGTTACTTGTCCCAGCTTCTGCCAACCTAGCAGTTCGAAAGCATGTAAAAATGCAAGTAGACAAATAGGGACCCCTTTGGGGGAAAGGAACAGCGTTCCATGCACCTTCGAAGGCATTTAGTCATGCCGGCCACATGACCACGGAGATGTCTTCGGGCAATGCTGGCTCTTCAGCTTTGTAACGAAGATGAGAACTGCCCCCTAGAGCCAGAAACGATTAGCACGGATGTGCGAGGGGAACCTTTACCTTATATATGTGTGTAAGGATCTGCATGCATTGGCAATGTCCCTTCCTAATTTTAATGTTTACTACATCAAAAGCAAAACATCACTGCAAAACTTTCAAAAACTGCAGGGATGTTTAAAAAGCAAAGCGGTGGATAGACAAATGAGCTTGGTGCCAGTTTAATCTACAGTACCAAAATTTTATGCACCCATTTTAAACAGCTTTTAATAGACAGTCTCTGAAAAATGGTGTCCTTGTGTCCATACACTTAGTAGTCCCACCGCACACTGCATATTTTTACAACTTTGCAGCACTCATTGATCATGTTTTGGGTGTAATCAGATTGGTTCTTAGTTTATATTGGGCTGGGGAGCACAAAATGGTGCTCATTCTCCTAATAAAATATTGCCACAGTACAGGTAGAAAACATTTTTTTATTTAATCACTTTCTTCTTGTTGTGCTGCAGGCTGTAAATACTCCTCTCTTCCATTTTTCTTGCAGCTTAGGGATACATCATCAGCAATTTACATCTTGGCATTTTATTTTTCAAATTCCCCAATTTTTAGGTTGTTTTTCTGTGAACCCTAAATTGTTCATCTAAAAAAATAACTTTATTAAGGAGAAAGTTGGATAACATTACGATAAGATTTCCCACCTATACTGGCCGTGGTATTCTGGGACTGTTTTCAAGTCCATCCAATTTAAAGTTGCAGAAATTGTAAGTCGTCGCTCTAACCGTGCCCTGTAAACTCATCAGCAGTATATACAGGTAATCCTTGACTTATAGACATTCGTTTAGTGACTGTTTGAAATTACAAGGTCATTGAGAAAGGTGCTCACACTGAACACAGATGCCGACCGCCATATGGATTGTGGTGGCGCAATGATGAGAATGGAGTATTGCAGACAGACTCTGCCCACTACCAGCAGTTCGATCCCGATGGGGCTCAAAGTTGACTCAGCCTTCCATCCTTCCGAGGTGGGTAAAATGAGGACCCAGATGGTTGGGGACAATAAGCTGACTCCTGCTTCCGACAAGCAAAGTCAATGGGGGAAGCCGGATTGGTTTAACGACTGCATGTTTCATTTAACAACTGCCACGATTCGCTTAAAAGCCATGATAGAAAATATCGTAAATTTGGACAAAGTTCACTTAGCAACCACCTTGCTTAGTAACAGAAATTCTGTTCCCAAATTGACCATAAAGTGGGGATTATTTGTGGTGGTGAAGGCATTCTGCCCGCCTCCAGAAGGGACTGGATGGATGATCTTTAGGGGACCCTTTTCTTTCCACGCTTTCACAGGAAGGAGAGATTTGGCAGGAAAACCAGCTGTTACAGAGATCAGTAGATCAGAAGTTAATCAAAAATCCAGTGGGGGTTTTCTGGTAGGTGTGAATGGAGTTTTTTTTCTTTTTAACTAATATGGCATGTCACTTCTGGACCTTGCCTCACACAGCTGGATTTTTTTTCCACTAGAACCTACTTACGTTTTTAACGCTAGGACGAAGCAAAAAGAATTGCGAAATGAAAAGATAGATACCCAAACCACCTGCATCCATCATTACATCCCTCTCCATAGCAAATCTAAAACTCCATTCCAGATACATCCTCAATTTACATACATTTCTTTAATAACAGTTTGAAAAATTGCATTGAGCGAATAGGCAGCTGTATAAAATTCCTAAATAAATAAGTTTGCTGGGGAAAAAAATGGTGTATAATAACCACTTTCGTGGCATATAATATAACCTGTGCTCACACTTAAAACCACCACAATATCCCTGCAGGCATGCGATCAAAAATTGGGTGGACATGTGTTTACAAT
Source organism: Pseudonaja textilis (assembly GCF_049901715.1). Classification (NCBI taxonomy): domain Eukaryota; kingdom Metazoa; phylum Chordata; class Lepidosauria; order Squamata; family Elapidae; genus Pseudonaja; species Pseudonaja textilis. The sequence goes on from NC_142008.1 coordinate 3,694,372, forward strand.
GGATGTTGCTTCCCAGGATCACATGACCACCATTTGCAACCTTCCCAGGATTCACATGGTGACGAGATTCATTTGCAAAAAAGATCATCAAATCAGCCACAATTCACTTAACAACTGCTTCACTTAGGGATCGAAGTTGCAGTTCCCTCTGTGGCCATATGTTGAGGATTATCTGTATTTCTCTGCTGCCAGTGGCTCTCTTCAACTGGCCTTCAATGGAACATGCTAGGAGTTGTAGTACATTTGAAGTCTGCAGGATCAAACCCTCTTAAAGGCTGATTTAGGGATATTGAAGACTATACCTGGTGTGTATAAGTGCAAGGAAGGAAATTAAACCATCAGGCAAGAAAAGCGGGAGGCCAGATTCTGCTTTTAATAACACTGCCTAAAGTCGGGTTGATAGATTCTGTATCTGATGCAGAATAAGGTGATATAATTACTTCTAGTGATTACTTCTGGTGAAAAAAGGACTAGGGGGTGACATGAGAGCATTCTTCCAATATTTGAGGGGCTGCCCCAAAGAAGAGGGAGCCAAGCTATTCTCCAAAGCACCTGAGGGAAGGACAAGAAGCAACGGGTGGAAACTAATCAAGGAGAGAAGCAACCTAGAATTTAAGGAGGAATTTCCTGACAACAATTAACCAGTGAAACAACTTGCCACCAGAAGTTGTAAATGCTCCAACACTGGAAGTTTTTGAGAAGTGACTGGGCAGCCAACTTGTCTCAAATTGTATAGGCTCTCCTGCTTGAGCAGGAGGCTGGACTAGAAGACCTCCAAGGTTCCTCCGAGCTCTATTCTGATGGGTCTCGATTCTAATCCCTCTATTGATGCAGCCCAGGACTGCACTGGATTTTATGGCAGCTGCAGCACACGATAAGGCTCATCCTTAAGCGCAGCTCTTCTTCAAACTTTAATATTTTGTTTTTACTTAGCTCCAAATCTTTCAAGTACCCCTTAAAACCGGGAAACCAGCCAGCCAGGAGCAACGGTGGTTTTTGTCCCGAGTTCACGTGAAACCTCATCCCTTCTGCCTCAAACGCGTTTCTTGGGGCTAGTTAGCTAATGGAGCGTGTTGAAAACGGGGCTGCGCATGCGCGATGGGGACCGTGGATAGGTCTGTGCTAAAAGGCATCCGGCTGCCACTTCAAAGATGAATAATGGGGAGGGCAGCACCTGTTGCCTAGCAACCCTCCACCGGGAGCCAGGTAGACCTGTGCGCGAGGCTAGAGAGTTGTGCTCCTTCCCTTCAGATCGCGGAGCTTGTGTGAAAGATCCTCGCGTTGTTGCAAAGCCAGCACCGCTTCTTGGAGTGCGGGCTGCTCCGACAGCCATCGGCTGAGAAACCAACCGGCGGGGCAGAGTAACGGAGTTGGAAGGGACCTTGGAGGTCTTCTAGTCCAGCCCCCCCTGCTCGAATAGGAAACCCAATACCATTTGAGACAGATGGTTACCCAGCCTCTTCTTGAAAGCCTCCAATGTTGGAGCATCGACAACTTCTGGTGGCAAGCTGTTCCACTGGTTAATTGTTCTCACCGTCAGAAAATTCTTCCTTAGTTCCAGGTTGCTTCTCTCCTTGATTAGTTGCTTCTTGTCCTACCCTCAGGTGCTCTTTTACAGCAGTTTTTTTTTCCGTTTTTCCAAAGCACCTGAAGGAGGGCAAGAAAGGAATGGAAACTAATGGATGGAAACTAATCAAGGAGAGAAGCAACGTAGAATTAAGGAGAAATTTCTTAACAGTGATGACAATTAACCAGGAGTTATAAGTGCAATTATATTTTAACCCCTCGCTCTAAAGTTACATCATAACTCTCTTTCTACACTCTAGCCAGCCTGTCAATCATCAAAACCATAAATTGCTGTTGATTTTTCTATGCAAAAAAGACCACAATATATTTCCAGTCGTTAATAAATGTGTATTAATCCAATCTTTCTCAATCTTGGCATTTTTAAGGGGTCCTCAACTCCCAGAATTCCTTGCGAGCAACGCTAGCTGGGGAAATTCTAGGAGCTGCAGTTCAAACATCTTAAAAGTTACCAAGGTGGAAAACCATTGCTCTAATCTTACACTGCAAGCTCATTAGAAGCAATTACAGGTGAAGACATTGTGCCTATCTCCAAAAGGGACTGGGTGGATGATCTTCAGGGGCCCCCTTGCTTTCTGTGCTTCTGCTGGAAATAAAGACTGGCAAGAAAACCAGTTGTTACAGAAGTTGATAGATCAGGATTTAATCAAAAGGCCACAGAGGGGGATCCTTGCAGGTGTGAATGGAGGTTTAACCAATGTGGCTTTTGCCCGGGCTTCTAGCCTCACACAGCTGGATGTTTTTCACTAGAACACGTTCATGTCTCTAATGTGCACACAAAGTAAAAAGGATTGTAAAATGAAGGAATCCTTCCACAAGAGAGGAATGAATGGTAAAGATATTGGTACTTGTCTAAATTTACTTCTTTCATTAAAGAAAAGATAGTAGGAAAACCCTCTTATGGACTTTTTGCATGAAACAGAAGATATGTATCTTATGTTTTGTGATTTTGATGACTGGACAGGATAGGTTATAGAAAGAGGAGAGTTGTGCTGTAATCTCAGATTAGAGGTACATTTATATTTACAATCATAAAGAAAATCAGAAATGACTTTGCCATATTTTTTTTACTTATTTTTGCAGTTTTGAATCTTCCTTCCTACGTTCCCTTCCCTTCCTCCTTTTTCTTTCCTTTTCTTCCCTTCCTCCAAAGACTCCTTCCAACTCTGATATTCTGATATTATTAGCTTCTGTTTTTTTTAATCTTTCTTCATTTTTTTAAAAAAAACTATATTAAAAAGCAAAAATCCTTTGGCCAAATGATTATATTACCTAAACAGATATCATATCAGGGACATGAAGGCATCCTTTTAAAAAATAAAACTCAATAAACTCTCCTTGTCATCAGCTGTTTTGCTTTGCTTACATCTGCAGCAAAATTTCCTATATTCTAGTTACCTGGTACTGGTTGGGTGATGGCATCTTTGCAATTTTCTTAGCATCGATACAGAACATGTGTTCCACCACTTTGATTGGAGTTTTTCCTTTCCTTTTTTCAGTTTCACAGCCTAGCCTCAAGAGTTCTCGAACCAGGTAAAAATTAGGCTGACTCTCACGATTGCAAGCAAAATCTGAGTCAGCTTAATTTCCCCTTATTACCTGCCATCTCTGAAATTGCTCAAATATTGGATTTATTTGCAAGGAGAAGAGGCTGTGTGACTGGAGGACAGAAAGAATTGCCAGCAAAATGAGAGGACAGGATGAACTGCGAAGAGGGTGCAATGGGTGCTTAAGAGGCAAGACTAGAAGTACTGGAGGTCAGGAAGATATTGCTGCTTTAAGGAGGCTCTGCTGGAGAAGCACATGTTTGATTCTGTTTGGTAGGTCAGATTCAGGCAAAACAGAGAGGATCAGGGGTGGCCATACCTACCCAGCACTCTCTGCCCATCGTGCGGAGAACCGATTGCTAAAATTTTGAAGCCTACCCCTGGAGAAGATGTATTGGATCAGTGTTATCAGTCTTATTCTGGAGGGAAGAGTTAGAATCAAAGTATCATCGAACTGAAAGGTACCCTTGTGGTCATCTATTCCAGCCCTCCCACATTCAGAGCAGGAATTCAAAATGAAACATGGTGGGTTGCTGGTTGACTAACACCTGGTTTATGGTTTCACCACCACGTTTATCGCTTGTTTTTCCTCCAGAAGCTCAAGGTATATAGCAGTCTCTGCTCCTGTTTTTTTCTTCACGACAGCCCTGCAAGGGAGACTCAGCTAAGAGGAAAATTCCTACTCCAAGGTTTCCATGACTGAAGATCGATCCTCACTCTCCCTAGTTCTAAAGGCAACACTTTCACCATTATATTACTATGGCTATAGGTTTCTGTAGAGTGGGTGGTCAGAAAAGTCAAAATGGTAGCCAAATCATGCAATGAACCTTTTTAAAGTGTATCCTTCTGTGGATGCTGTTGAGGTAATTCCCTGTTAGGAGAATGAGTGCACACAGGGAGACGTAGTGAGAGTGGTATTGAATAACACAACGACCAGCACACAGATACACTGAATAGTAAAATGTAGGTTTTATTTCCAGTAAATGGTTAAGCAAAGTCCAACAAGCAGTCCAAGTCATACATGGTTATAGCAGACAGTTTTCAGTCCAGCGATAATCCAAATAACAAAGTCCAGTATCATCAACAGTTCAGTAACAGACTTACAGCAATCCAAGAAGACCGACGATCAGCAACAGTCAATAGGGAAAAAATGCAAACTAACCAACACTGAACATCACAACATCTAGCAACATCTAGCAACAAGGAAACCAGGTTTCTGGCTCCATCTTATTGCTGTTTGAGGAACCACATCCAATTACAATTACATCATTCCCTTAAAGAGACAGTATTAAATGTCTATCCTGGTTTATAAATTTCCAACCCATCCGAACAGATGCCACTGATCCTGGCTTTCGAACTGGATCTGTTTTTATCCAATCACTCCCAATTTCAAATAAGTTTGGCAGCTAATCTACATGGTACTCATTCCTAATCTTCATACTCCATATTCATATTCCAGTGATAAATGAGGGTGAGATTCACTTCAAATCAACCAGTTTACTTTGAAGCCAAGGGAAGATTTGAATCTAAGATTTTTCTGGTCTTCATGGTTGCCTTGGGAAATTCGTATCTGTTCAGGTTCAAATGAACAACAAATAATAATACACCAGTGCAGACTCTGAAAGCTTCCTGGATGGATAGTGTCATACCATGATTTAGGCACTAAGTGAAGCCAAACTTGATTATTGATTAATCCAATTCATATAGCTGCTTACCTCACAAAAGTAACGCCAAGCACTGTACAACAATCATTGTGTATGTCCTCAAGTTATGATCGCAATTAGGATTGGAATTTTGGTCGTAAATCATGACAGACATAAGACAAGGCACCCATCTAACCCGATTCAATTTTATACCCATTTTATGGCGGTCATTAAGCGAGCTATGCAGAGCTAAGTTTGAACCCATTCTCCCAAATGGACATTATTTTGGCAGAAAGCATCATAAATCATGATTGTGTGACTACAACAGGATGTTGCAACTAATAATAAACAGGAAATGTGATCGTGTGATTGCATTGTGGGGGGGGAGGGGAATTACATTTTATGACAGTTAAAAATGTTTTTATGAGCCGTAAAGCACCCTTCTGAAGCCAAACAGTCATTAAACGATGGTCATAAGTCAATTGGGTTGGAATGAAAAGGTTGGTTTTGTTCTTGTTTGAGAATGTTTTTCTTCATCCAACACTTTCCCCCAATAAGTTGATGATTCCTTTACTGTCCTCTTTTTCCATTCTTGAGTGTGCAACAAAATGCAGCCACACGGAGAAAAATAATGTGTGGATTTTTTTTGAAAAGGATATTCATAGAAAAAGATCTGTGACCAAGAATTAAAGCTGCAACACCCCCCTCTCCTGGCCCCCACCTTCTTCCTGCTTTTTAGTTTTCTTGGTGCAATTGCACTGCAAAAAACCCAGAGGGCAGAAATTTTCAGTTTTAAACATTCCACTTCCAATCCCAGAGAATTTAACAGAAAAACAGAACTGGAAAGGACCTTGTCCATTCCCTTATTCACGCAGCAAACCAGGGTCTCAACCTTGGTCACTTTAAGCCTGGAGGACTTCAACTCCCAGAATTCCCCAGCCAGCAAAGCTGGCTGGGGAATTCTGGAAGTTGAAGTCCACCAGGCTTAAAGTGACCAAGGTTGGAGACCCTGCCTATACTATCCCAATTCAAATGGCTATCCTTAAAACTTCCAGCATTCACAACTCCTGAAGGCAAGTTGTTCCACTGATTAATTTTTCTTACTGACATACAGTTTCTCCTTAATTCTAGGTTGCTTCTCTCCTTGATTAGTTTCCACCCGTTGCTTCTTGTCCTGCCCTCGGGTGCCTTGGAGAATAGCTTGACTCTCTCTTCTTTGAGGAAGCCCCTCAGATATTGGAAGACTGCTATCATGTCTCCTCTAGTCCTCCATTTCTTTAAGCTAAACATACCTAATTCCTGCAATCATTCTTCGTATATTTTAGCCTGCAACCCCCTGATCATCTTTGTTCCACTTCTCTTTCTAGAGCCTCAACATCTTTTTTTTTATGTTGTGCTGACCAAAACTAATCAAAACTAATAAGCCAGCCAAGGGCTGGATGGGAGGCCGCGAAGAGATCCCGGCACTTTAGGTTAGAAGGAGAATTTTAAAAATAGGGCTGGAAGAAAGATAGAGGCGACTCACTTCTGCCTCATGCTAATAGACAATGTATGTGGATACAGTGACATAGTCACCGGAATTTCACAGCTCGTGTTATGATTTTTTTTAATGCCTTAAAGACCTGTGTGCTTTAACACTGTCCACTCACGGGGAGATGGATAGCAAGCACGTTTAATAAAAAGTAAATTGTTGGGAAGACTTAAGTGGACATCCGTGGCCTTGAATCTCAGGAGGTGAGACAATAAAGTAAAACAAAACTAAACTAAAACTAACAACTCTGAGGAAAAATGTCTGTCCTTGAGGTCAGTGTCTCAGCAACTTTCAAAGATGTGTGGACTTCAATTCCCAGAATTCCCCAGGCAGCTTGCATGAATTTCACATCCCATAATTCCTCAGCCACCACACCTGACCTTCAACTTCCCAGAATTCCCCAGCTAGCATGCATAGACTTGAACTCCCAGAATTCCCTAGGAAGCACGTGTGGACTTCAGCTCCCAGAATTCAAAGTTTTCCGGGCTGAGAAAGACTGAGCTGGGTTCTTTCTCCGTGGGCATTATCTGTTAGTCAGATTCCTGTGCTTCTTACCCTCTCGATGATGCTTATAAGGTGCAGCAAAATAGCACTCCTTCTCTTCTCCTTACAACCACCCTGCGAAGTAGGCTAGGTTGAGCTTGAGAGATAAAGGGGATCTCCAAATATCGGGTAAGCTTCCACCGCTTCAACCTCAGTTCCCCCAAAGTAGAATAGAATAGAATAGAATAGAATAGAATAGAATAGAATATGGAATGGGATAGAACAGAACAGAACAGAACAGAACAGAACAGAATAGAATAGAATAGAATAGAATAGAATAGAATAGAATAGAATAGAATAGAATATGGAATGGGATAGGATAGAATAGAATAGAATAGAATAGAATGGAATGGAATGGAATGGAATGGAATGGAATATGGAATGGAATATGGAATGGAATGGGATAGAATGGAATGGAATGGAATGGAATAAAATAGAATAGAATAGAATATGGAATGGGATAGAATAGAATGGAATGGAATATGGAATGGAATGGGATAGAATGGAATAGAATAGAATAGAATATGGAATGGGATAGAATAGAATAGAATAGAAATTGAAATTGAAATAGAATAGAAACAGAATAGAAATAGAATAGAATAGAATATAGGGATCGGAATAAGAATTAGAATGGAATGGAATGGAATAGAATATAGGAATAAGAATAGGAGAGAATAGAATAGAATAGGAACAGAACAGAACAGAACAAAATAGAATAGAATAGATTGGAATAGAATATAGGAATAGGAATAAGAATAAGAAATAGAATAGAATAAGGGATAGGACATAGAAATAGAATATGGAATGGAATAGAATAGAAAAGAATAGAATAGAATAGAAAATACAGAATGGAATAGAAAAGAACGAACAGAACAGAACAAAAATAATGGAACAGAACAGAACAGCAAGTGTGGAGTAGAGTGAAGTAGGGTAGAGTAGAGTAGAATGGAATAGAATTCTTTATTGGCCAAGTGCAATTGGACACACAAAGAATTTGTCCTTGTGTCGTGGAGCATGATGGAACGTACAGAAAACCTTCCTTTCCTCTATGGGTCCCCCAAACTGGCCCGGTTGCCTAGAAAAGGAAGGAAGAGCCTTTCCCCTTCCGTCTCCCTCTCATCCAGACCCCAACCACCCCATTGCCTTGAGGGGAGACTCCCTGCTGGAAAAAGGGAACCGCCAAAGCAAGGAGAATGCTGACTGTACGGCGCGCACACACGCACGTGGGACTCCCTCCCCCCCACTTCTTCCCCACCAAAGGGCGGGGGGAATAGATTAGTCCTCTCTCAGCCAATTGCCGGATTCTGGGGCTGCTGGGGTGGGGGGTTGGGGGGTTGGCGAAGCTCTGCGGGTGGGGGCGAAAGCCCCTTGCTGGGAGTTCCTGCCGCGTTATTGCTTGTCCTCCTGATGGTTTGAGAAGAAGCGAGGAAGCCTCATCTGTAACACGCCTGCCTGCCTGCCCTCTAAGACTCAGAAGCGCTGAGCAGTGGGAGGGAGGGGAGAGAGAGAGAGAGAAAGAGGGAGGGAGAAAGAGAGAGAGAGGGATGCACCCCGAGAAACCCAGAGAAGCAGCTTGGCTTTAATTCCGAACCTCTCCAGGCGTGAGGGCAGAAGCAGAACTGCACCTGGGGAAAGTCAGGATTCCTTGCCAAGACTCGCCATGAACAAAACCACGATTCTCCACTTTTTCATTGAGGATTGGGACATCAACTGCAGCCTCTGGGACGCCCTGCAGGAGAGCTTTGACGGTAGGGCGAAGGAGAGGCAGGCGCAGGGCAGGGGGCGGCGAAGGTGTGTTAGAGAATCTCACTTTTGCACGGCTTCGGCTTTCCACGCCGCCGGGAGCTGGAATGAATTTTATTTCTTTTCTCTCTTTTGTCTTCTTCTTCTTCTCTCCCTTCCACGCTTCTCTTCCTTCACTTCTCCTCCTCCTCCTCCTCCTCCTCTTAACGGGGCGTTAAGGTCCATCATGTCGGGCCACCATGGACCAGATTGGGACCTGCTGGCCACGGAGCAGCGGCGGGGATCTGGTGGAGCGACCTTGCCCCGAATACGTCAACGGAGTCAAATACAACACCACTCGTGAGTAGACCGGGACCCTCCCCAAATGTTCTTCCTCGTTTGGAGGCTTTATTCCATCTCTAAGGGTTGGATCTTGGAGTGAGCTGAGCCCCAAGAGCTGCATCTCCACCCAAGTTATATTTCCTATATAAATCTCCCCCCCCCCCCCACATCCAGGTTTGGCTTATAATGAGTTGGGTTTCTTGCAAGTAGATGGGGTGGAATTAAATTGGGAGTGGGGAATTAAGAACAGGCTGCGTATGTCGTCCCAAATTCTCTCTTCGTATGTGTGTAAAAATGGGTGTATTAGGTATTATTAGTAAACAGTGCGTCTGTTCCAACTTCTGTAATGTGCAGAAATCTGTTTGTGCGTTTTGTGTGCAAGGCAAATCTTACCTTACCTAGAATTCCTTTCACCAGCCCAGGCAAACGAATTAGTTAAGAGAGCTCCCTTTTTTTGCAATATTATTCCTCTGGTGGTGGTTAATTTTCCTTCATTCTGGAGTGGTGACTTCTTACAAAGCTTTGATTTAAAAAAAAGAGGTCACGATCCTGTTTCTAGACAACTTAAGGCGTTCTTGAATTTCAGTTTTGCAGATGCCTCTGCTCATCTCCAGTTGCCTGAATAGCTAGTTTCTATTTTGTCTCACACAAATCTAAAAAATTAGTTTTATTGGGAGGGGGTGCTGAATTTGTATAAAATGGTCATCCCCAAAGAGAGAGAGTGTTTAGTTGTACAGGTAGTCCTTGACTTAGGATCACAAGAGCCCAACCTTTCCGTTCTTAAGTGAGGCGTTTGTTAAGTGAGCCTCACCCCATTTTATGACCTTTCTTCTTACCTCAGTTGTTAAGTGCTGATAATTTAGTAACCCGGTTGTATAAATTGAATCTGGCTTCCCCACAAACTCTGTTTGTCAGAAGGTTGCAAAAGTTGTTGATCACATCACCCCGGGACCATCATAAACACGAGTCACTTACCAAGTGTCTGAATTTTGATCACAAGATTATAAGGATGCTGCAAAGGTTGTAACTCTGAAAAACGGTCGTATGTCACTTTTTTCAGTGCCATTGTAACTTTGAACGGTCAGTCAATGAACTGTTGTAAGTCGAGGACCAGCTTACATGTGGGAGAAGTATTTTTGGTTGGATGCAGATAGCCCTCAATTTACGATCAATGGACCCTTAAAAAAAATGATCCAGCCTTGAAGATCACTTGCTTACAATTTACAACATTTTTTTACTAGCTCCCATAGCAAGGAAGGGGTCTGCTGAACACCGTCAGCTGCCAGGAAAAAAAAAATATTGCAAAATTCAGGTGCTATTGTCTGATGACCTACTTTACAGGTGTCACAATTTTCAGTCAAAATTGCCGGCTCAATGACGATTATAACTCAACTATTCATACAGAATTTTCATAGGGGGATGATATTCAGGTGTGAAATTTAACATTTATCACACTGGTACTCTCTGGGGCTAATGGCAAAGTTGGACAGAATAAGGCAGAATAAGTTAATTACTTCCAGAAAGGAAGAATTAGATGAATGGTGGCAGTTTTTCTGTGGGATGAAATGAGTTTAGTAATAAACCAAAGCGACATAATGGTCTGGCTGAACTTTCAGTGTTCTGTTTTTAAAATTCAAATGCCAACCGATTCCAGAAACCTTTTCTCTCATTTTCAGAGTTAGTGAGAAAAAAGAGAGTAAAACAACTTCTCCTTATGGGAAACTCCCCTTTTACGACTCTTGTCCCTTAACTCAGGGTAGAGTTCAGGCGACCGAAAGGAGCTGAGCTCTTACCAGCCAGATGCCCTTCCTGACACCTACGTGGATTCAGAGCAGATATTTTTTTTTTCTTGGTGCCCAGGGAGAAAAATTATCTGTGCTCCTTAGGATTGAGGGAAACAATTGCGTATTATTTCACACTGCCAAGCCTTGAGTGCAGGGTCTGAAAATTCATCCTGGCATTTTGCAAAAATCTATGAATGCCAACAGCTGGAAATAAACAAGCCACATTACAGGTAGTCCTCTCCTTATAACCGTTTAGTGACCGTTCGAGGTTACAACGGCACTGAGAAAAGCTGACCTGTGACCATATCTCACACAATCATTGCAGCCTCCCTGTGCTCCTATGACCAAACTGCAAATGCTTGGCAAAGGGCTCGTGTTTATGACGGTTGTAGGGGATCCCCTTTTGCGACCTTCTAACCAGTGGAAGTCAATGGAGAACTACATTCATTTAACGGCCGTGTTACCAGCTTAATGACTGCAGTGATTCATTTAATAACAGTGGCGAGGAAGGTCATAGAATGGGACAAAACTGATTTTGTCTTGCTCGGCAATACAAATTTTGGGCTCAGTCGTGGTCATAAGTCCAGGACTGCCTGTAACTCGGGATAGTGAATTCCAAGAGATTTTTTTTTTTTTAAATATGTTATATAAAAAGATATTTTCATTTGTCCTGCTTCTTCCAGCGTTCCATTTCACTAGACTACCTTTGATTGTAATATTTTGGGAGAAAGAAAATCCTGTCTCCTTTTCCGCTTTATTCAATAAAGGTGCGTAATTTTGGGCGCTTAAATCCTGTCCCCTTCACCTGCCTCCTTTCCAGGCTACAAGGCCCAAATGTCACAACTTTTCCTCCTAGTGAAACCTTTCCAACCTCTGAATCATCTTCGTTGGCTTCCTTTGAACCGCCTTTAGCTCCGTTTTTAACCCTTTGGAGTTGCAGTGACCAGAAGGGCACACACTGTACAGGTAGTCCTCGCTTAATGACTTGCCGCTCAGCAACCGTTTGGAATTATGACTGACCCTCAATGGTGTGAGCTTGTTCTGGAGGTCCAACAGTGACACACACAGACACACGGACACAGACATGGACACACATGCACACCACAGTTACCCATTTTCTGGCAAAAAGCAAACCTAATAGGGATGCATCGATTTGCTTTTAACAATTCCAGCCTGATTTACAGCTGTGGTGTTTGCTTATTAACCACTGCAAGAAAAAAAAGATCATAAAACTGGATTAGTCACGTAAGTGCCTCAACTTAACAACCATCATGACTTACAAATTTCACTCTCCATTAATGTTGTAAGTGAAGGACTACCTGTATGCAAAATGAAGGCGCACAATTTAATTTCTATAAAAGCTTATTAAATTCCTGTACTGCCCATCTCATTGATAAGGAGACTCTGGGCAGTTATATGATTATGTTTTTTGGTATTTGTGATTATCCTAATATGCTGTTGGCCTTTTTTTTCTCTTTAACCCTTTATTTACCTAATCCCATGCTCACAAAGAAAAAAAAAATCTGAGAAATTACAAACCTTTCATTTAAACCTGAAGGATCCCTATTGTGAATTTGAACCCCACACCATGCTAATTAACACCAATTGTGCTAATTCTCCAGAGGAAAAAGTCCCCTTTAGAATCTTCCTAAGGATGAGAACAGAAATGCGTTTATGTGCTTAAGGATGCTAAGGAACAATTATTAAGGAGGAAATATTCCAAGTGATCTGGACTTAGTCAGAAATATGAATCATGTTACCATATGCTCACCCTAAGACCTCTCTAAATGCCTAATTTAAAATTAATTTTGCAAACGAACACCAGTGGATGTATAATAATTGAGCTATTATATTATGGCTCTGATTTTTTTTTAAAATTATCACTGCCTCTTTGAGATTCTAAAAGCCAACTGAACAGAATGACAGAGTTGGAAGAGACCCTGGAGGTCTTCTAGTCCAACCCCCTGCTCAAGCATTATACCATTTCAAATAGTTGTCCAGTCTCCTCTTAAAAACTTCCAGTGTTGGAGTACCCACAACAAGTCTTTCCACTGATTAATTCTTATAGCTGTCAGAAAATTTCTCCTTAATTCCAGGTTGCTTCTCTCCTTGATTAGTTTCCATCTGTTGCTTCTTGTCCTGCCTTCAGGTGCTTTGGAGAGTAGCTTGACTCCTTCTTCTTTGGGGCAGCCCCTGAGATATTGGAAGACTGCTATCGTGACACTTTTCATTAAACTAGATATACCCAATTCCTGCAAAAGTTTTTGTTATGTTTTAGCCTCCAGTCTCTGCACTCTGTCTAGAATCTCAACATCTTGTTTATATTGTGGCGACTGAAACTGGATGCTTTATTCCAAGTATGGTCTTATCAGGGCATTATAAAGTGGTATTAACGCATCACGTCATCTTGATTCTAACTTCAAGAGGCAAAATGCAACATAGGAAGGCTTTCAAGTCTCAATTTGCTGGAACTTCTTTAAAAGTACAGCTATGTTGGTTATTTTCAGGTGAATTTATTCTTTTTTCCCCCATTTTTCCTCTTGGTTAGAATTCCTTCCCTGGTTTCTCAGGATGGATATTTTTATTTATTTATTTTATTTTGTCATGGTATAAGTATAAACATAGTTATGAATACATTAAATAGATACATATAAGAAAAATAAAAAGAAACAGTAGGACAGGGATGGTAGGCACGTTGGTGCGCTTATGCACGCCCCCGACAGACCTCTTAGGAAAGGGGTGAAGTCAATAGTAGACAGTCTAAGGTTGAAGTTTTTGGGGTTTGGGGAAGAAACCACAGAGTCAGGTAGAGTATTCCAGACATTGACCCCTCTGTTGCTGAAGTTGTATTTCCTACAGTCAAGTTTGGTGCAATGAACCTTAAGTTTGTATCTATTGTGTGTTCTTGTATTGTTATGGTTGAAGCTGAAGTATTCATTGACAGGTAGGTTAACTGACTTCTTAAAGAATAATAACTTATCTTGGCTTCTAATGACCATAGTTTGCTTCCATCTTAAACTTGTAGCCCTCTCTTTCCAACTGCAGTTTTGCAAAGGACCTTAAAACAATTGTTTTCTTCATTTTAAGCCACCTGTTTTGCCACTGCATCTTAGCTGGAGACTGGGGCTGGTTTAAATAATGGAATTTTGACCCAAGCCAAGATAAGAAGCAATGTTTTAATGTGACCTTAGTTAAATAACTATAATTGAAATAGTCAATAGGCAGCCTAACGGTACCTGCAATCTATGGAATTTCATCTCCAGCCCATTTTTAAAAAGTAAAGAAAACAAGGAGCATCTAAGAGATTTGGTTGAGTAAGATCTCTGATTATCCAGCGTCTTAGTTGGAATGAGGAGGGAAAGAGGCCACGAAAGAGAAATTATTACTTTGTTGTTGCAACTGTGGGATGCTTCCATAAATCTGTTCATTTGTAAGATTGCACTAAGTCCAGAACTTTTTCAACCCAAAAAAAACCAGAAACAATTTTTTTTTTCCCTAAGAAACATATTGTTAAATTATATCCTAGAATGAGTTGGTGGATTGTAAGCTGGTGTGCTGCAGGGCCTGACTTTCTTATGATCCCATAAAATGTTTTGATTTGTTTATGATTTGGCTGGTTTGGAAAAAGCATGCAGCCATTAGAATTTATTATCCCAGCAGGTGGCAGTGCCTGGCGTACCTTAGAATACAGAAAAAACATTGGAAGATACCTTGGAGATCTTCTAATCCAGCCTCTTGCTCAGATAGGAGACTAGTCTATACTATTTCAGACAAATGAAGTACCCACGACCTCTGGAAGCAAGCTGTTCCACTGATCCATTCTTCAGAGCTGCAGGAAATTTCTTTCAATGGTTGTAAACCAAAATCCTTCACTTAATTCACCATTCAAAGTTGCAACAGCACTGAAAAAAAGTGACTTAATAACTATTGCAGAGTCCCCATAGTCACATGATCAAAAATTCAGAAGTTTGGCAACTGACTCATACTTATGATGGTTGCAGTTTCCCGGGGTTACTAACTTAACAACTCCAGGGATTCACTTCACGTGGCAAGAAAGGTCATAAAATGGGGCAAAATTCACGTAACAACTGTCTCACTTAGCAACGGAAATTTGGAACTGAATTGTGGTCATAAATTGAGGACTACCTGTATAGAAATGTAAGGGAATAGAGGCATAAGAGGAGATCATACCAACCGTTAAGAGCGGTCATGTATGAAAAGTTGAAATGGGGAACATTTTCGTTACTTTTGCAAGCCGTTTAAATTAAAATTTATTTGTTTATTGAAATGCAGCTAGAGAGGATGCAGTTCAGGTGGGCCCAGCTGTTGAAAATCTGTTGTCTGCTATATGCTATGCCTTAGAAATGTTTATTGTTACTTAGCAAGTAGCTATCTGGTTCCTCAAAGGTGAAAAAAACGAACAAGGGGATGTTCAGCGATTAAAGAGAAGAAACAAGCATCATTATTTAGTGCACAGGAAAAAATAAATAAAACCCAACTTCATGTAAATAAGTCATAGTAGCAAATAGTAAAAATGTTGTAGAAGATATCAAGATTCAAGGCATAGATTACGGGAAAATCTGGAAGAAAATGTAGAAATCTAGAAAATCTTTAACAGCAGTGAACAAAAAAGACTGATTGGCAGAAAGTCAAACTTAGAAGGAGGAGCAAATATATCCACAGCAAGTTTTTTTCAACCGTGGAAACTTTAAGACATGTGGACTTCAATTCCCAGAATCCCCTAGGCAATCATGAATGGATTTCAAGTCCCAGAATGGGACTTCAATTCCCAGAATCCCCTAGTCAACTTGCTTCTGGGGGAATTCTGGGGTTTGAAGTCCACACAACCTTAAAGTTTAGTGTTGACAAATACTGCTCTCGGGAAATATGAACAACATACAGAGACATTTAATCATGCTTGATATACATGTAAAAAAGCTTAAAAAACAAACAAACCACGATTTGAATACATACATTGATGTGCAGTATTTTAAAGATTAATATTCAATTGAAGCCAGAACTGTTTCTTTCTAGGATCGGTGGATAAATAGAAAAGAGATGCAATGAATTTTATTTCAATACATGATTTCTGTGGTGAGATTATTTATATGTACAAAGGTAGAAGGATTCAGCATTACCTGTCAAGAAGGGATGGTTGGTGAAATTGAAAGGACTCCCTCAGATGAACAAATAGACTTTGATTAGAGAAAGGTTATTATTGACATTCATCAGTTACTTGAAATCTCATATGGACTTTTTGTGTGAAAAAGAAAATAACTTTGTGATTTATGGTTTTGATGATTACAGGGAGAAGGGAATTATGATGAAATTGGACAGAGCTATTTTATTAGAATTGTATATATAACTGCCAAGAAGAATATCGGAAGGCATATCTTTATATATGCTTTCCGGGGTTTTTTTTTATTTTGTTTTTATTTACTATATTTTCTCTGCAACCTTCTTACACGTTTGAAGATGCCACTTGAATCATGAATTGGGATCGGTTGAAAACTTCCTATAAAACATCCTGGCAAAATCAGTGTTTTCGGGTCTCATCCAGGGATGGGATTCAATTTTTTTAACAACCGGTTCTGTGGGTGTGGCTTAGTTGGTGGCCGTGGCTTGGTAGTCATTTTATTGGCTGGGCGTGGCCAACTCAATATCACTCACATCGAGGGACGCATCTCCTCGCCTGGCCTCTCATGACTGGGGGGATGCTGCGACAGTCGTAAGTGTGAAAAATGGTCATAAGTCACTTTTTTCAGTGCCATTGTAACTTTGGTCACTCCACACAAGCAAAGTACCAGTAAAGGAGGGGAAAAAAACTCCAGAGAAGTTCCTGAGACAAGAAGTCTAGTCCTGCCAAGAATGTAATAAGGATTAATGGAGAGGCAGTTTCTGTAAGCAACACCAGAATGTTTCCTTCCTGCCTTCCTTACAGGACTAGGCCAGTAATTTCTTCTAACAACCGGTTCTCCGAACTGCTTAGAATGTTAACAACCATGCCTTGTTCTAGCGAATAGGTGCGAACTGGTAGAATCACACCCCTGGTGTCATCCAGGGGTGGGCTGCTAGGGGTCCAGGAGGGCCCCTAGCTAAGATTTTGTGCAGTTCAGAGAACCATTAAATCCCATTCCTGGCGGGCCCTGCCCACCCCTCCCCTCCCCGGAATCCCCACGCAGCCTGTTTTGGATGCAGTAAGTGCAGGGTGCGTGTGGAAGCTCGGAAGGGTGAAAAACAGGCCTCCAGAAGTTCAGCAAGGCCAGAAATGGGCCCATTTCTGGCTTCCAATAGAAAAAGAAGGGAAGATGGAAAGAGAGCAAGGAAGGAACAAGAAGGAAAAAGGGGAAGGAAGAAGGAAGAACGTTTCTGGCTTCCAAAACGGGCTCCCTACACGGCTCCGGAGCCCGGGGAGCCCATTTTCGCCCTCCTGGAGGCTCAAGGAAAGCCTCCAGAGCCCAGGGAGGGCAAAAATGCCCCCGCTGTCTTGGTGCAGGTAGTTGACTAGGCCACGCCCACCAGAGGTGGTATTCAGCAGATTCTGACCAGTTCTGGAGAACCAGTAGTGGAAATTTTGAGTAGTTGGGAGAACCAGCAAATCCCACCTCTGACTGGAGATTTTGCAGTATCCTTCCCCAGCTACGGCCGCCAAGCCATGCCTACAAAACTGGAATCCCACCACTGATGCCCACCATGGCCACACACCCTAGCATAGAACCCGTTGCTAAATTTTTGAAGCCCACCGTGGGTCTCGTCTCCAACTTATTACCATGTTTGTGCCCAAAATTTCTTTTTTTTTTAAATAAAATTTTATTTTTAGACAAACATACACAAACAAAACGTAAATACATAAAGCCATCTTCCAATTACATACATACAATGTGCCGCTTGGTTACAATTTTTTTTGTGCTGGGTCTCGTCTTCGACTTATGACCATGTTTGTGCCCAAAATTTCTGTCGCTAACTGAGATAGTTGTTAAGTGAGTTTTGCACCATTTTATGACATGTCTTGCCAAAGTGGTTAAGTGAATCTCTGCTGTTGTTAAGACAGTAACATGATCACTAAGTGAATCATTGAGGTTACTTGCCAGATCACAAAAGCAGATCACAACGTGACCCCAGAGTTACCATGCGACCATCATAAATAGAAACCAGTTGCTGAGCGTCTGAATTTTGATCATGTGGCCGTAGGGATGCAGCAAAGGTCGTAACTCTGAGAAATTATCCCAAGTCACCTTTTTTCAATGCCATGGTGACTTTGAGCGGTCACTACCTGTATTTACTTACTTATTTATTAAATTTAAGGGTGACTCTAGGAAGCCGTTTCACCCTGTCTAGAATTAACCACAATCACATGCACCAGTAGTTCTTATGACCAGTTGTTTAATAACCATTCAGAGATACAATCTACAGCAGGGGTGTCAAACTCAATTTCCTTGAGGTCTGCGTCAGGGTTGCGCGTTCAGTGGTGAGTTTCCAAAATTTTTTCGTACCAGTTCTATGCGCGCGCGCTTTGCATCCACAGAGGTCTGTATTTGAGCCCTGCGGGCATGCGCATAAAGCCAGTAGGAAAAAAATTGGAAACCCGCCACTGCTGTCAACACTGGAAAGCTGCCTGAACTGCTTTCTGGCTCAGCTGAGGCGTGCAATCGCGCAAATCAGCTGAGCTTCGCGCGCGCACCCAGGGCTCAAATACTCTGACAATGCTGGTGAACTGGACTTTTTAGCTCAGCTGAGATACGGCAATCAGCTGAGCTAAAAAACAAGGAAATATAAGAGAGGTAACAATGGGGGCGGGGCCAATCAGAGGTGGCATTTGCGCTACCAGTACACCAGAACCAGTTTGAACAGTTGAACCACCTCTGGTTGTTTTTGACCTCAGAGGGTATCAGTGTGTGGGGGGTGACTGGGGGGATGGCCATGGTGGGTGTTTGTCACTGGTTCAAGGTACATTTTTTACATTTCTTTCTTTCCACATTTCAATGCTATAGCCATTTTCCTACCTCTTCTACCAGATGTTATTGGGAAACATTTATTACTTACTCTTCATACTCCAGTAAACTTCTTATTTCTAAATTTTATACCCCGTTGTTTAATAATAAATTGCTTTTCCAGGCAGAGCCTGATATTTCCAGGCTGTCTAGATTTTAAGCAGCAGATCTTTAGGAATCTATATGACCCTAAATTTCCAACAGGATTACAACTGTTTGCAGCATTCCGTGGTCACATGATCACAGGTAGTTGAAAACTGTACTTAACGCATAGCAAACAATGGACTTGCTTTTAATGAGCAGAGCATATACTTAACTGTGGCGTTTGCTTAACCACACTATGTTCACACACCTGCCACATTCACTTAAAGACTGCAAAAACATTATAAAATCAGGCGAGTCACCTGACTAATCCCTTTTATGACCATTTGTGTCTTACGACGATAATGGACAGGCTCCATGACGGTCGTAACTCGAGGTCTAACTTAACAATCCAGGGTTTTTCCAAGATTAATATCTCCACTTTCCAATAACATCTTGAAAAAATGAGCCAGGATTTTTGCTGGATCAGAAAGCTGTGGTTTTTTTTGTTTTTTGTTTTACTTAGGTGGGATTCAGAAATATTTTTCAAAAGCTGCCTTATGTCACAGTTCTTGTTTCCTGGCCTTGAAAAGATGAAATCGTGAAATAGGTTGCTAGGTTTTTCTTAACTCTTTGCTGAGGTTTTTCTTCCTCCCCCCAGATTATCAGCCAGCAAAAGAGGATTTCTCATTTCATCTCGTTTCATGTTTTGGCTTGTACAATCCTTAATGAACCTCAAGTCAAGTTTCTTTCCCTTTTCTCCTGTCGGTAGCAGCACAAAATCTCCCAGATAGCTTTTAGGAAATCACTAAAAATAGAGCTTTCCCCCAAAGAAGACCGTTCGATGACACTAGCTGCACCTCTTCTCAGTATTTTTTCACTCCTTCCCTGTGGTTTTCACACTTCAAATGGTGCTTGGCTTCTACTGAGTTGCGTTGAGCTGTAAGGTTTGTATCTACAAAGCAGAAAGAGACCGAGAGCCGCTGTTTCCACTCATAAATACAGTTAAAAGGGAGATTAATGCAGCTCCCTTTCAGCACAAACGACACAAAAATTAAAACTAGCAACTGGTTTTTCAGTTCACCAAATCTTCTGCCTTTTCATAAGATTTACAGATAGTCCTATATTTACAACTATTTGTTTAGAGACTATTCACAGCACTGAAAAAAGGGGCTTACAATCACAGTCTCGCACTTTCAACTGTTTCAGTATTCCCCACGGCATGGGATCAAAATTTGGAGCTTAGCTAGTAGCTTGCTGGTTGGGCACAGGTATCATCCTTTAATGGTAGTTTAATCTGTTGACTCAACTGCAATCGACTAGGGGTTCAAAGGTTAAGCAGGGAAGAAGGTCTAGGGTTACAAAACAATTCAACTGAAATCAAGCCACAGAAGATATTTATGTCCATTAGGCCTATACAGTATCTCTTAATATAAAAATATGTGACCTGGAATTATAAGATCTGTTAAAGTTGAGCAGCTGGATCTGATTGAAAGATTATTGATGACCACTAGATGGCAGCTAACGTGTTTCCTATACCTCTCAGCTGCCCTCTAGTGAGAAAACTTGAATATTCTATTCTGTTTTGTTCTATTCTATTCTATTTCGTTCTATTCCATTCCGTATTTTCTATTCCATTCCATTCCATCCTATTCCATTCCATATTTTCTATTGTATTCCTTTCTATATTTTCTATTCCATTCCATTCTGTATATTCTATTCTATTCTATTCTATTCTATTCTATTACATTCCATATTTTCCATTCAGTTCCATCCTATTGCATTCCATATTTTCTATTCTATTCTATTTCATTCTATTACATTCCATATTTTCTAATCCATTCCATTCCATATTTTCTTTTCTATTTCATTCTATTCCATTCTGTATTTTCTATTCTATTTCATTCCATCTCATTCCATTCTGTATTTTCTATTCTATTTCATTCCATTCCATTCCATTCCATTCCGTATTTTCTGTTCTATTCCATTCTGTATTTTCTATTCTATTTCATTCTGTTCCATTCCATATTTTCTGTTCCATTCTGTATTTTCTATTCTATTCCATTCCATCTCATTCCATTCTGTATTTTCTATTCTATTTCATTCTATTCCATTCCATTCCATTCTGTATTTTCTATTCTATTTCATTCTATTCCATTCCATATTTTCTGTTCCATTCTATATTTTCTATTCTATTCCATTCCATTCCGTATTTTCTATTCTATTCCATTCCATTCCGTATTTTCTATTCTATTCCATTCCATTCCATATTTTCTATTTTATTCTATTCTATTCTATTCTATTCTATTCTATTCTATTCTACTCTACTCTACTCTACTCTACTCTACTCTACTCTATTCTATTCTACTCTACTCTATTCTATTATTTCATTCTATTCCATTCTCTATTTTCCATTCCGCTCCATCCCATCCCTTTCCATATTTTCTATTCCATTCCATCCCATCCCATCCCTGTCTGTATTTTCTACTTTACTCTATTCTACTCTTAGTCCTAGTGTTAATCCCAGGGTCATGTGATCACCATTTCCCAGCCAACTTCCAGCAAACCAAACTTAAAAACAAGCCAGAGAAGCTGGATTCACTTAAGAACATGCTTCATTCAACAACTGCAGTGATTCACTTAAGAACCATTGAAAAAAGGTCATTAAATCAGAAAAAGCTCATTTAAACACTGTCTTGCTCAGTGTGTGCTTTGAAAACTTCTGGATGTACAAGTTGCTGATGACTCCTGTCCCAATTTTAGTCATAAGGTGAGGACAACCTGTGCTTAGTTTATCTAGCAGACATCCTAGAAGCTACTCCCAATTCCCTTCTCAACTTTTTCTTTCATTATCAAAACCTCTTAATCAGAAAGCTTTATTGAGCTTCAAGAACCAGTTATAAGTCCCTTCCTTCAGCCCCATCATAAACTTTGAACAGTTGGTAAATGAACAGTCATAACTCAAGGACTGTATTATTAAAAAAACATAGATGACATTTCAACCAATGGCCATTTTCAAATATATTGTTGTACAGGTGGGAATTTTTAAGTCAAGTTTAAGTAAAAATTTAAATTTTTTAGCTGTGGTTGATTGAGAAAAAGCAAAAGGGCACGAGTTCAAATTCTACCAACTAGGACTCGAATAAGGGTTCCGTGACTGATTAAAAAGGAATAGGAGAGAAAAAACAACAACCTTGAAGTAAGTTAGTTGCTTATCCTTTCCTTCTTAATCAGGGTTTCTACAGTTTTTTTAAAAGAAAATTAACAAGTTCTGTAACCAGAAAAAGTTTAAACACCACAGATTTGGGCTCGGCATGGTACAGATTTCATGTTGTTTTTGCACACATCTAAAGCTACCTGGGCTGTCTCAAGCTTCGAAGCCCTGGTGTGTATTGTGGTAAGTGTGCCATTTGCTTCCTTCACTCACAAGGTTAAGCTTCTGTTTACTTTTTGTTTTACAGTGCTTATTTTAGCATTTACATTATGTACACAATCTGTTCTGAGTGCAATAAATTCAAGCTGGTGTAATAAAAAGGGTGGAGGGGAAGAACTGCTGACAATTTCCTAAATTCTTGGGAAAAACAGCCAGTAGAAGAGGAAGAAACAGATGGACCCAAGATTGTAGAATTGTTGTAGAATTTTTTGGGCTTGTCTGTGTAAAAGGACCAGTGAATAGAGTAGAGTGAAGTGGAGTGAAGAGGAGAGGAGCAGAATGGAACAGAACAGAACAGAACAGAACAGAATAGAATAGAATAGAATAGAACAGAACAGAACAGAGTCAGATAGTAGTTAGGAGGTTGGGGAGGAACCTGGGCCAGTCTTGGAGGCTGAGGAGGGCTCGGATGAGGGCTCTGCATCAGAGGCAGAGATGGGGCCAGGGCAGGCTGGCAATCATCAGCTGCCTTCTGACTCAGACAGCAGTGAGGCAGGAGAGATTTTGGAACCGGTTGCCATCCTGCGCATGCGCAGGGCTACCAGAAGACAAGAACAATTGAGAAAGTAGGATCGACTCAGGAGTAAGGTCACAGCTCAGAGATGATTGCCTCACCCTCCATAGGACATAAAAGAGGAGCGAACGGGACGCGAGCTTTTGCAGGAAGCAATTAGTTCGTCTGGTCGATTCAAGCTTTGAAAAGTTCTGTTTGACTCTGTGTCGAGTTTGGCCTTGCCCTGTGTCTGACAATTAGTTCTCTGGCAGCATTCCAAGTGTGATAAAGTGGGTGTCTATAAACATTCCCCTGAAAGACTATTTGTGAAGACTTGCAGGCTGTGAATGGACATAGTGGAAATAAAAGAGGCTTTGCTAGAATTAAGATTGTGTTTTTTTCCTAAGGAAGCCTAGGTCAGAACAAGAATAGGACAGAATAAACACCTTATTGTCATTTTAAATGTACACCAATCAGCACACATTAAAATGAAATTTCATTGCATTCAGCTCTCAAAAGTTAACGATTATGCATACACTGACATACCACAAACATATGTGACACAGAGAAACAACACAGCCTGGTTCGGATGTAGATTTGTATATGGCAAAAAAATCAAAACTTGCGAGTTTACCAGACGGATAGCCTAAGGAACAAAGCTGTTATAAAACCTGGTAGTCTTGCTAAAAATACTTTGAAACCTCCTCCCAGAGGGGAGCAACAGAAACAGAGACTGTGAAGTGGGTGTGTGGGGTCTCTCACAATGCTTCCCTCACTAAGCACACAGCCTTGGTAAGCAGAATCCTGAATAACAGGAAAGCGAGCATCCTACAATCTTCTCAGCTGTCCTCACCACTCTCTGTAGGGACTTTCTATCTGAGGCACTGCTTCCCCCCAACCAAACAGGGAGGCAGCTTGTTAAAACACTCTGAGTTGTGATTCTGTAAAAAGTGGCCAGGACAGAAGGAGGAAGGTGGGCTTTCCTCATTGCAGGAAATGCAAACGCTCATTTTCATACTTCACGAAAGATATAAACATGGATGCAGACATCTGCTGTGGCAGCCAACATACATGTAGTCCGCAACTGGGGCCTGAATTTCCATTGCAGAGCCAGGTGATTTGTTTTTTTTTACTTTTTGTGTCACAATTTTAAGCTAATCGCTACAGTTGTTGAGTGAATCGGATGGTCATTAAGTGAATCCATCTTTCCCTGTTGTTGGAAGTCCTCTGGTGATCATGTGAACCCTGGATGCCATAATAAATATATGCCCGTTACAAAATTTTGTGACTTCTGTATGCTGCAATGGTTCTAAGTGTAAGTCATTTTTTTTCAGAGCCGTTGTAACTTCAGATGGCTTCTAAACAAGTGGTTATAAGTCAAGGACTGCCTGTATACAGCAATTAGGCTGAATTAATGGGTACTCCAACTAACATTTGGTTCAATGAGAATGTCATGCCTAATTATTAAAATTAGAAAGGTTGATATAAAACATATCTGAAAAGCAAATGCAGGTAGCCCTCCACTCGCAGCCAGGACTGAGCCTAAAGTTTCTGTTTTTAGATGACTGAGTTTTGCCCCGTTTTATGACCTTTCTTGCTACAATTCTTAAGTGAACCACTGCAGTTAGTAACATGGTTGTTAAGTGAATCTGGCTTCCTCACTGATTTTGCTTGTCAGAAGATCGCAAAAGTTGATCGTGTGATCCCAGGACACTTCAACCGTCATGAACCCATGCCAGTTTCCAAGCATCTGAATCTTCATCACGTGATCACGGGAATGTCGCAACCGTCATTAACCGTGAAAGACTTCCCTAAGTCACTTTTTCAGTGCCACTGTAACTTCAAATGGACACTGAACAAATGGTTGTAAGTCGAGGACTACCTGTATATACTGTATATAGCGCACACAGGAGTGGAAAACAAATCTTTATTCCAGCCACCCACATTTCAAATAAATTGAATTAAGTATATTTTGCTATTAGATTTTTAATTTTGATTGAGTCACTCTTGCATGTTCCTTTCCCCCAGGAAGCACAAGTGGTAACTGAGTGCAGAAAAACAAATTCTTTTCAAGAAGACAAAGAAAAACAGATACTTTATTTTTATTCTTGAAGGTATTCTCAGATTAGTTGAGCACAGGACACGGTCTTCTAAAAAGAAGCACCAACATTTCTCTCAGCCACCCCCAAAGTTAACAGCTCCAGAGATCATCTGCAGGAATGGGTAACTGTTATGTCCCACCTTCAAAAATAAACAGATAAGGCTGAAAGCAGCAGTCCTCGCAAATAAAAGCAGCAACCAGGAATCTTTACTGATTACAGCTGTGGTTAGCCTCCACAAAATAATCCAAAATAATAGTTCCAATAAATCCAAATCCCAACAAGATATTTCAGATTTAAATCCTCCAAGCCAAAGTCTTCAGTTCTCCTTGCAAACAATTTGTTCCCGACAGATTTGCAGAGTCATCCCTCTCCCTTTATAGAGCAGCAGCTAATTAGACTAATTACTGATCTGCCCTCCTCCTGTGCTCCCGTTGGTTTCTTCTCGTAAGGAGACGCCTGCTTCTGACATCCACCCAGCAATCAAACTAAATTATTACTTTCACTTGAAGACTCCATAAGTTCCTCATTATCAGCCGTTCTCGGCTGATAACCTGATTGAGAAGCAGAGGAGGTTGAAGGTTCAGGCCGATCCTGCAAATCAAATGTGTCCTCCCTTGTAACATTCTCATTCAAAACTGCAAGCAAAACTGTTAGGATTCCCTTTTGAAATTCAACAGTCATTTCACAATCAAATCAAACTAAAGGGAGTAACGTTCCCTGGTTCTGACGTCAATCCACGATCTAACAGTCATCAGATTCAAAGTTCCTAACAGGATTGGACCTTCCAATCACAACAGGTAACTATGGCCTGTTTTGAAAACAGGTGGACTTCAGCCCCCAGAATTCTGGGAGTTGAAGCCCACAGGTCATAAAAGAGCCATAGTCACCCACCTGTTTTAAGGGCTGATTGCTTAATCTTCCATGTTCTAATTTTTCCCTTACCTGTGAAGATAGTGTTGGAAGAAATATCCATCTGGTTCAGTTCCAAGCTGGGAGAAAGACACTGGAAACATGGAGACTGATTGGAAAGATGGTTTGATGATGACGCAGAACCACCCAGCATGTGTGATTCAAGGCAGCTGACCACATGACGTTGGGAGTGAGAGTTATTATACCTTCTCTTGGGCTTTGCCCTTGAGCTTCCTGTTCCTGTGGCAAGGGCATGTATTCTATTGGCTGTTGTAGGAGTGATAGCTAACCCTGTAGGCTGTCTGAGAAGTTTGGTTGAAGCCTGGCAGGGTGATGCAATGTCCCCAGGTATTTTTGCAACGTGGTGAGCTCTACTGCTCCATAATCCTATTATGTCCTGGAGGATCGTGAGCCACTAAGAAAGTGAACCATGAGCCACTAAGAAAGATCATGAGCCACTAAGAAAGTGAACCATCAGCCACTAAGAAAGTGAACAATTATTTGTTGGTTGAATTATTCAGTCCTTCTCCCCTGTTGAATTACGGTTTTGAAATTTAAATGGCAGTTCTGGAGGGGGAAATGTGCATTTTTTTTTAACACAGATCTCATCTGCACAGATTTTATTTATGGAAAAAAATATAACAACTAATGCAGTACAAGCAGTCCTCGACTTACAATAGTTCATTTAGTGACCATTCGAAGTTAGTGATGGCAGTGATGGCTAACCTTTTCAGCACCAAGTCCCCAAAACACGCCCCCACCCACGTATGCCCGCTACACCCCATGCATATGGGCATGTGTCGTGTGCTCCGCCACACCATGGAAGCACACATGACCCTGAGTGCAGGGGTGGGATTCAAATTTTTTAACAACCAGTTCTGTGGGCATGGTTTAGGTGGCGGGCATGGCTTGGTGGTCATGTGACTGGTGGACATGGCTTGGTGGTCATGTTATTGGCTGGGCATGGCCAACTCAATATCACATCGAGGCACGCATCTCCTCGCCAGGCCTCTCATGATTGTGGGGATGTTGCAACAGTCGTAGGTGTGAAAAATGGTCATAAGTCGCTTTTTTCAGTGCCATTGTAACTTTGACTGGTCACTCCACACAAGTAAAGTACCAGCAAAGGAGGGGAAAAAAAACTCCAGAGAAGTTCCAGAGACAGGAAGTCTAGTCCTGCCAAGAATGTAATAAGGGTTAACGGAGAGGCAGTTTCTGTAAGCAACACCAGAATGTTTCCTTCCTGCCTTCCTTACAGGATTAGGCCAGTAATTTCTTCTAACAACCGGTTCTCCGAACTGCTTAGAATGTTAACAACTGGTTCTAGAGAATAGGTGCAAACTGGTAGAATCCCACCCCTGCCTGCATGTGTACTCCCCCTGCATGTGTGCATGCGTTTCCTGCGTCCATGGCAGAGATTCAAAGACCAGATGGCCAGCGGAAGGTGCATGCTTGCATCTGTAGTAGAGCTGAGCTGGAGCGACGGCTCACATGCCCAGAGAGAGGGCTCTGCACGCCACCTCTGGCACTTTTTCTATAGGTTCACCATCACAGTCATAAAGACACTGAAAAGACCAATTTTCTTCCTTTTCTTTTCTTTTTTTGAGTTTTAAAATGAACTTTATTTGCAATGGGTTAAAAAGATAGAAACCTACGAGTATACAGAAATAAAAAATAGTAAACATACTAATAGGACAGTAAACATATTTCTTTCTATTACATTTGATAATAGGTTTGATAGTTCATAATTAACAATAATAATTAATAAAAGACCAATTTTCATTCTTACGACTGTTGCATCATCTTCAGGGTCACGTGATCCAAATTCAGACGCTTGGCAACTGACTCATATTTATGACCATGCAGTGTCCCTGAGATATGTGATCCCCTTTTGCAACCTTCTAACAAGCAAAGTCGATGGGGAAGCCAGATTCCTTTAACAACCATGTTACTAACTTAATAATTGCAGTGATTCACTTAACAACTGTGGCAAGAAAGCTTGTCAAATGGGGTAAAATTCACTTAACAAATGTTTTACTTAGCAACAGAAACTTTGGTCTCCATTGAGCTCACAAATTGAGCCCTACCTATATTTACTCATCTGGGCACTCTCTTGACGTGTGGACACCAGAATTCTCCAAGCACTTTGAACACTGCTGAGAATTCTGGGAGTTCAAGGCAACCCACACACAAGTGGACTTCAGTTCCCAGAATTTTCTAGGCCCGTGATTGCAAATCTGTGGCACGCATGCCACAGGTGGCACGCAGAGCCATTTGTGCCAGCATGTGAGCTGCAGGCAAACATACCTCACTGCACATGCGCATGCTCAGAGCTGATTTTCAGGTTTGAGGTCTTTTTTTTTTTTGGTTTGAGGTCTTTTTCAGCCTCCCAGAGGCTTGAGGAAAGCCTTTGCAGGCCGAATAATAGGCCCGTTTCGCCACTTCTGGAAGTGACGAAACAGGCCTATTATTCATCCTGAAAAGCTTGCAGAGGCTTTCCTCAAGCCTCTGGAAGGTTGAAAAAGACCTCAAACCAGCTGAAAATCAGCTGTGAGGCGCAGTGCAGGTAAGGGGGGGTTGCACGTGCATGCACAGGGGTTGTTGGGGGGGCACGCATTTCCTTCTGGGTGCTGGCATGCAAGAGAGTGTGCAAGCACGCCCACAATTTTTGGCACAGGAGCCCAAAAAGGTTAGCCACCACTACTCTAGGCAGTGTTATAATTGCTGGAATTCCAAAATTAGAAGTTTGGAAGTGGCCCAGAATGTAGAATCCTGCAATGATGGAATGACTCACAATTGTGAAGGACGGGATCCCCCTTGATGTAAAACCAGGGTTGTCAGCTCACGTCATGGCAGCATTACATGACACATCATGACACACTTTTTTCAACCATTGGAATCTTGAAGACCTGTGGACTTCCGCTGGCTAGGGAATTCTGGGAATTGAAGTCTGCAGGCCTTCAAGTTCCCAAGTTTGAAAAATACTAGTCTAGAGCAACGATCCCCAACCCTTTTGGCTTTGCAGACCGGCAGGGTGTGGGGCATGGTTTCTCATTGAGTGCACACACACAGAGCTCCATTTGCAGAAACAGCACACACATAAACTCAAATGGATTTGGCAGTGCGCTTATGCAAATGTAGCTGTGTATGTGTGTGCAGCCATGTACATTCACCCAGCATTTCCATGGCCTGATTCTGAATGGGCTTTGATCCAGTACTGGGCCGCGGCCAGGGGATTGGGGACCTCTGGTCTAGACCAGGGGTCTCCAACCATGACAAATTTAAGACTTGTGGACTTCAACTCCCAGAATTCCTCAACCACCAAAGCGAGCTGAGGAACTCTGGGAGTTGAAGTCCACAAGTCTTAAAGTTGCCAAGGTTGGAGACTCCCGGTCTAGAGTACTTTCATAAAAGTAAGGCCAGATTGTACTACATTGGATTGGTTAAGAGCCATAGCTGGAAACATCTGGATGATGTGGTGAACTACAAGTTAAAGCTTCATAGGAATTAGCTTAACTCCATCCTTTCTACTGGTGTCTTCTCCACTATGTTTGATCGTAAGGAGCATAAATCAACGTCCTTATTATTTCTGAGACTAGATTGGTGTTCTCAACCTTGAGAACTTGAAGATTTCTGGACTTCAGCTCTCAGAATATCCCCAGCTGGCTGCCTGGGAAAATTCTGGGAGCTGAAGTCCACAAGACTGAGGAATTTATGTTGACCAGGAAAGTCTTCCTATGTATTAACTGATCAGAATACCTTATTCTCCATTAATTCTGGTTTCTCAGCTTGATGGACGTTTCGATCCAACTCTCACATTCTCCCAGGTGACCTCACCATGCCACCAAGTCTTTGTGGCAGAAAATTAGGAATGCAGAATTGTCAGGCGAAGCTCTTCAACCTTCTGCATCCTTAGGGGTACGTTGGCCAACCTTACAAGAAATCTCTGTGGTTGTGCTTCTCCAACTGCCAAAGAGAACTAGATGGCCTTAATTCTGCAAGCCTTTCATAAGACCTTAAGACAAGGGTCTTCAAACTTGGCAAGTTTAAGACCTGTGGGCTTCAACTCCCAGAGTTCCTGAGCTGACAGGACTGGAGGAGGAATTCTGGGAGTTGAAGTCCATAAGTCTTAAAGCTGTCAAGTTTGAAGACCCCCTGCCTTAAGATCTGGATATTCCTCCAGGCTTTGCACCCCAAATTAGGTGAGTCGTGTTGGTAATATGGCTTCTGTTTGGATTTTTTTTTTTTTTTAACCAAAGCATCATGTAGTCCTTGACTTACAACCAGAGGTGGACTGCACATAATGTAACAACCGGTTTGCCTAGTGCAAAACTGAAAATGTGAGCTCGCATGCGCGCCGTCTGTGGCTGCAAAAACACAGGGGCTTCCTGCACATGGCAGCCACAATGAGTAGAGAGGGCGAGGTGCAGAAATCAGCTGGGCTGCATGGATGGGGCAAACAAGCCAGGAATACAGAGTGGGATAACACCAGGGCAGGTGGGCAGGCCCAGCCAGTGGTTGGAATTACCTCTATGGGCCAATTGGTCTGATCCGGCAACAGCCCACCCCTGCTTACAACCATCCTTTTAGTGACTGTTCAATGTTACAAAGGCACTGAAAAAGGTGACTTATGGCCATTTTTCACATGCACAACCATTGCAGCATCCCTATGGCCACATGATCAAAGTTATGCTGCTTGGCAACTGCCTCATATTTATGACCTGTCAGAGCATTTTATTTTATTTATTTATTTATTATTTATTTATTTTGATTTGTCAATCGCTTACAAGATAATAGATATAAGTATATACATAATTATGAATACATGAAATGGGTACATGTAAGAAAAATAAAAGAAACAATAGGACAGGGACTGTAGGCATGTTGGTGCACTTATGCACACCCCCTACAGACCTCTTAGGAAAGGGGTGAGGTCAATAGTAGACAGTCTAAGGTTAAAGTTTTTGGGGTTTGGGGAAGAAACCACAGAGTCAGGTAGAGTATTCCAGACAGAGACCGCTCTGTTGCTGAAGTCATATTTCCTGCAATCAAGTTTGGTGCGGTTAACCTTGAGTTTGTATCTATTGTGTGCTCTTGTGTTGTTATGGTTGATGCTGAAGTATTCATTGACAGGTAGGACATTGCAATGTATGATTTTATATACCATATTTAGATTAGACCGAAGACAGCGTAATTCAAGGTTTTCTAGGTCTAGAATTTCAAGTCTGGTGGCATAAGGTATTCTGCAACGAGTAGAGGAGTGGAGAACTCTTATTGTGAAATATTTCTTTATGAGATAATCCAGGAGCAACACACAGCACACAGAGACTTAGATATTAACAGTGGTTTAATATACAGCAGGTATATACAGACAATATACACACGGTAGCAAAATACCTTTGGAAGCAAGCTTTCTTCTTCCTAACACACAGAGAACTTCTCCACTGAATACTGGTCACAAGGAAAGAGAACCATTCCCTCCAATGGTTGCCTTTATATACACACCTCTTAAGGGGAACTTTAGTCTCCAGTCTTAAAGGGAAACACCCATACTTTGCTGAATCACTCTTGTTACATCATCCAGACTTACATCAGCTTCACAGTATCATGTAGCTACTCACTGCTGGTCAGTTTTTAAATCTTAATACCTTAACATGACCGTTTCAATGTGCTGGGATCATGTGATCCCCTTCTGACAATGAGGAAGCCAGATTCACTTAACAATCGTGTCACTTAGCAACTGCAGTGATTGACTTGACAACTATACCAAGAATGGTCATAAAGTGCAGCAAAACTGACTAACTGATGTTGGGTGCAATTGCGTTCGTATGTTGAGGATTACCTGAATATGTTTACGATGGTTTTGATGTTTATAGTTTTCCCCGGGTCATTGCTGTGAAGCTGGGTCCTTTAAATAAATAACTAAGATTGCATGAGGTTGGGTAGAAAGAGTTGACTAGATTTATTGGGGAATAAATCTTAATAACAATTGTCACCTGTGATGAAACAGAGAAGTTTCAGGATTAATGTCTTGCTTTGAATTTTGTGATGGCATCTAGTTGAACTGTGAGGGTGCAGTAAAAGCAGAACTCTTTTCATTTTCTTATATATACGTGGCAGACAATAAATAAGAATGATCTCCAATGATGGTGGTTGGGGATTTTCTAGAGTGCTATTTTTGAAGTGATCTGGTCTAGTATATGAATGCATTTTCGTCGCTTAACAAAACTGCCTTTTAAAGGTTTGTTCTTTTGGACACTGAAAAAATCGTTAGCTCTGCTCTTCTGTGACAAAATTGAAATTTTGGGGCCTGTAAAACGGTGTTTCTCAATCTCAGCCACTTTATGAGGTATGGACTTCAACTCCCAGAATTCCCCAGTTAACATAACTGCCTGGAGAATTCTGGGAGTTGAAGTCCACGCCTCTTAAAATGGCGGAGGTTGAGAAATGCTGCTTTTAAAAAAATAAAAGAAACACAACCTGACCAGTACTTCTTCGTTTCCCTCTATCATTTCTTTAAAAAGAGGTGAGTATTCAGCCGGTTCTGACCAGTTCTGGGGAACCGGTAGCGGAAATTTTGAGTAGTTCAGAGAACTGGCAAATGCTACCTCTGACTGGCCCCGCCAATCCCATCTATTCTCAGCCTCCCATTGAGTCCCAGCTAATTGGCTGGGTCTTCTTTGGTTGCCCTGCACAGGAGAATGGAGCTGGAAAGCAGGTTAGTGGGGTGAGGAGGGAATGGGGATTTTGCAGTATCCTTCCCCTGCCACGCCCACCAAGCTCTACCCACCAAGCCACGCCACACCATGTCCACAGAACTTGTAGTAAAAACATTTTTAATCCCACCACTGTTTACAATGTTCCTTTTTCTTTGGAAAAGCGAAACGAACATCTCTCTCCTTGTTCACTTTCCAGAATAATAGTTAGCAACCCTTCTCCCATTGTTTCTGCAGAGGCATCCCTATAACAGATCTGGGCATTTAGTGACACTTTAAAATTACGTCTTCAATCAGGCGGATTGTGTCTTACTTGACTGAAGCATCGTGTCTTCCTGGTTGTTGATGAGAGGCACTCCATGGGCGCTGATTAGCTAAAAGCCTGCATTACACAAGTGGCAAAAATTGAGCCCCAGCTAAATCCTGAATTTTCATGAGCCTCTGTTTGATGTTGGCAAGCTTCCCTCAGCAGGGGCCACATGCGCGTGTCAATTGGTATCACAGCAAGAAGACAAATAGCAAATCACATCTGGCAGCCCAGTTAGTTGTGTTAGAGTTGCTAGCTTCCCTCCCTAATAGGGCTACACACAACATGGTAGATGTGTAACAATTAATCCTGTTGGGCCATTTAGTTTTGTGTTTGGCAACTTTGAGAAGTGTGGACTTCAACTCCCCAAATTCTGCAGCCAGCATGTTGGCCAGGGGATTCTGGGAAGTGAAGTCCGTTCATGCTGGCTGGGGGATTCTGGGAGGTGAAAGTTCATGCTGGCTGTGGAATTCTGGGAAGTCAAGTCCATACTGGCTGGGGGATTCTGGGTGTTGAGGTCTATACAACACTGGCTGTAGGATTCTGAGCACTGAAGTCCATTCGTGCTGGCTGGGGGATTGTGAGAGGTGAAAGTTTATGCTGGCTGGGGGATTCTGGGAGGTGAAAGTTCATGCTGGCTGGGGAATTCTGGGAAGTGAAGTCCACTCATCTCAAAGTCACCCATGATTGAGAAACAGTAGTATGAATTGTAAAATTGACACATCACAAATAAAAAACAAAAGGGCTGAAATTCCTCCTAAATAATCCATCACCACCTGGAAGTGTAATATAACTTCCACCCACATAGCGGTCCTCAAAATACTGAATTTTAACCAAATCCAATTTTAACCAAAGTGCCCTACTGCCTCCTTCCACAATCTTCACCATACTGTGTAATGTTGGTGTGATCCTTAAAATAATTCATTGATAGATACAGCAAGCTTCTTTTTATGATCTTTTGGATTCAGATACAAGCAGTCCTCGACTTACAACGGTTCATTTAGTGACCATTCAAAATGACAAAAGGCAGTGAAAAAAGTGACTCGTGACCATTTTTCACACCTTTGTAACATCCCCATGATCACAGGATCAAAATTCAGATGCTTGGCAACAGATTCATACTTATGACCGTTGCTGTGTCCCAGAGTCACGCAATCCCCTTTTGCGACGAGCAAAGTCAATGAGAATGCCAGATTCGCTTAGTAACCGTGCTGCTAACTTATCAGCTGTGGCGATTCACTTAACAACTATGGCAAGAAAAAAATGGGGTCATAAAACGGGGCAAAACTCACTTAACAATAGAAATGATGGGCTCAGTTATGGTCATAAGTTGAGGACTACCTGTATTTTCAGGTCAGAAAAAAACCCCACCTCACGGTTTTTGAGTTTCTGTGATATTATAAAAAAAATAGAAAACGTGAGCATGGGTTTAAATGAAAATCAAATGTGAGGACACTCCAATCGTAAATTCAGATATGGCCATCCTTATAGCTCCTATATTAAATGTGATTCCCAGAAATACATTTTAGATTAGTGATCCAGTGGTGGCATTCAATTTTTTTTACTACCGGTTCTGTGGGCATGGCTTGATGGGCATGGCTTGGTGGGTATGACTTGGTGGGCATGGCAGGGGAAGCATATACCGCAAAATCCCCATTCCCTCCCCACCCCACTAACCTGCTTTCCAGCTCTGTTCTCCTGTGCAGGGCAACAAAAGGAGACCCAGCCAATCAGCTGGGACTCAATGAGAGGTGGAGAATAAAGGAGGGCGGGGCCAGTCAGAGGTGGGATTTTCTGCTTCTCCGAACTACTCAAAATTTCTGCTACCGGTTGTCCAGAACTGGTCAGAACCTGCTGAATACCCACCTCTGTAGTGATCCCAGCTTGCTATTACAAAAATAAAGCCAGACAGTGGTTACTCCTAACTTTCTGGCCTGTTTTCCTGCAAGCCGAATCCGCTGCAAGGTTAAAATTATTTTATTATCCGTACTGGAGTTTGGCGTAGCTTTTTGCTTCCGTAAAAGTATTCATTTCACACGCTTTGCAATCTGCTTAGGAAGCATTGCAAATCTTGATGGAATTATTAAAGGAGGGGGAATTTAATTAAGAGCCAAAGGAAGTGCAAAAATTCACCATGTAATCGCGCAGAAGGGTGACTGCAAGGATCTTATACCTACTGTTTCCACTTGAACTTTTCCTTGGTCTACAATTCATTATCTGACCCTGCCCAAAAGTTCTTTGAAACAGAACGAATAAAACGGAGATATATCGCAATTTGTCTGCCGCGAAGGAGCAAATAAATACAGAGCTCAGAAATTACAGGTAGTCCTCAACTTACGGCCACAGTTGAGTCCCAAATTTCTGTTGCTAAGCAAAACATTCGTTAATTGAGTTTTGCCCCATTCTGTGAGCTTTATTGCCACTGTTGTTAAGTGAAACCCTGCAGTTAGTAAGTTAGGAACATGGTTGTTAAGTGAATTTGGCTTCCCCATTAACTTTATCATAAGGTCGCAAAAGGGGATCACATGAACCCAGGACACTACAACCGTCATAAATATGAGTCAGTTGCCAAGGGCCTGAATTTTGATTCATGTGACCAAAGGGATGCAGCAACAGTCGTAAGTGTGAAAAACAGTCACTTTTTTCAGTGTCATCGTAACTTTGAATGGTCACTGAACGAACTATTGTAAGTTGAGAACTACCTGTATATTGTAGTCTTCGTTTAATGACCATTCAGAGTTACGACAAACTCCCCAGAGCTACTTACAACCCAGTTCCAGAGTTCTGACAGACACACACAGACAAACACAGACAAACACACATATACACACAGAGATCACAATCATGTTATTGCATTTTGGGCAGTTGGTAAATGGCTCACATTTATGCCGCTTGTGTCAGGATTCCGGCAGTGGCCCTAATTTAAATCATGTGATTCGAGCCAAGCTTCAAAACTTCAAAGGATTTATTAGGAGCTAACATGACGTTGTGACCTGTGTGTAGCCGATTCTGAGACACGTAATTCACTGTCACCTTTGACCTTGGTTTTCCCCACCCCAATCCCTCTGGGTGTATCATAATTCATATTCTCCAACGAAACACATCCATAGCCAAGAGTCATCAATCATGTTCTCCAAGTAGAGATTTGCTGCAGCAGAAACTCCAGTCACCTAGTTACAATCTCTGCAAGATATGAGTGGAATGCACTTTAGATTTCCACACTGCTGCACTGCTCTTTCAAACCCCTCCCCCTGTTTCTGTGGGCAGCTATAAAATAGGCATAGAAATGTTTTATGAGTTGACAGCTTGTAGCATCCTGTGGTGACGAGATTACAATTTTGGTGGGGTTTTTTGGCTAGTTTTTATTGTATACTTAGTGTTTTGGGCAAACCCCCCCCCCCACTTTTAAGAAAACATGCTTGTTTAATGACCACAGCATTCATTTAATGACTGTAGCATTTGCTTACAGTGTCCAATGACTTCACTGAATTAAATACAAAGCTATCCTACCACCATCCTATCTGTTTAGCTGGAAGTAAATTCACTACTTAGTAAGTACACATACGGTAGCATCAATAATATTTTAAAAAAGGAGAACTTGCGTTGCATTTTTAGTCATTTTTTAAAAAAATGTTCTGCATCCCTGTGCAATTCAATGCAAAGTTCCAGAAATATATAGATGTTGCGTCTATGGCCTAGGGCTTAAAACCCAGAGCAAATTCAATTTATCAGGCGTGTGATTTTAGTTCAGCTGCAATATCCAGCTGGAATTAGAGCTCTGGGCAATAAAAGTTAAATCAAAGTATATGGTTTAAAGCCCTCTCCAAAACCACCCGAGTGAATAAGAGCAAGCTCTCCAGCTAATAGCTTTTGAGACCACTATCAGCAACCTTATTAAAGGGATCATTATCATTTTTATTTTATCAGCCTACCTACCACCTTTTCTATACACACACACACACATATAAGGTGAAAAATAATAACATAGCGAAAGAAGTGCAATAAATAGAATTGCTATGGAAACCTACACCATACCTCAGATCTTTGGGGAAGGAAAGAAGAACGGGGAAAAAAATCCATTTTGTATTTTCCTTACATAGTGAGCAAGAGGAGGCAGAACCATGAAAC
Source organism: Pseudonaja textilis (assembly GCF_049901715.1). Taxonomy (NCBI): domain Eukaryota; kingdom Metazoa; phylum Chordata; class Lepidosauria; order Squamata; family Elapidae; genus Pseudonaja; species Pseudonaja textilis. The sequence goes on from NC_142008.1 coordinate 3,731,228, forward strand.
GCGGCTTGAGTTAAACTCTGTTGGAATTAAATGCTGTGTGATAATAGTTGTGGTACCCAGGGATATGATCATTCAAGCCCTTAAATTTTTAAGACTAAGAGTTAATGGTCGAAAGCAGGAAAGAGCTCTTGAATTGCAACTTTTTCAATTCTGCTGGTAATCCTCAGTTTATGACCACAATTGAGCCCAAAATTCCTGATGCTAAGCAAGACATTTGCTAAGTGAGCTTTGCCCCATTTTGCAACCTTTCTTGCCACAGTTGTTAAATTAGTAACACGGTTGTTAAGTGAATCTGGCTTCCTTGTTAAGTGAATGTGGCTGCCCCATTTGCTGGTCGGGCCACAAAAGGGGATATCATGACTACAGGAGACTGCAATCATTATAAATATGAAGCAGTGGCCAAGCACCTGAATTTTAATCACAGGATCGCGGGGATGCTGCAATGGTCATAACTGTGAAAACAGTCCTGAGTCACATTTTTCAACTTTGAGCAGTCACTAAACAAACTATTGTAACTTGAAGATTTTTGATGGGGAGGGACAGAGGTGGGATTCAGCAGGTTCTGACCAGTTCTGCAGAACCGGCAGCGGAAATTTTGAGTAGTTCGGAGAACCGGCAGTGGAAATTTTGAGTAGTTTGGAAGAACCGGCAGCTGAAATTTTGAGTAGTTCGGAGAACCGGCAGCGGAAATTTTGAGTAGTTCAGAGAACCGGCGGCAGAAATTTTGAGTAGTTCGGAGAACCGGCAGCGGAAATTTTGAGTAGTTCGGAGAACCAGCGGTGGAAATTTTGAGTAGTTCAGAGAACTGGCAGTGGAAATTTTGAGTAGTTCGGAGAACCAGCGGTGGAAATTTTGAGTAGTTCAGAGAACTGGTGGCAGAAATTTTGAGTAGTTCGGAGAACTGGCAGCGGAAATTTTGAGTAGTTTGGAGAACCGGCAGTGGAAATTTTGAGTAGTTTGGAAGAATCGGCAGCTGAAATTTTGAATAGTTTGGAGAACCAGCAGTGGAAATTTTGAGTAGTTCAGAGAACCGGCGGCAGAAATTTTGAGTAGTTTGGAGAACCGGCAGCGGAAATTTTGAGTAGTTCGGAGAACCGGCAGCGGAAATTTTGAGTAGTTCGGAGAACCAGCGGTGGAAATTTTGAGTAGTTCGGAGAACCGGCAGCGGAAATTTTGAGTAGTTCGGAGAACCGGCAGCAGAAATTTTGAGTAGTTTGGAGAAATGGCAGTGGAAATTTTGAGTAGTTTGGAGAAATGGCAGTGGAAATTTTGAGTAGTTTGGAGAAATGGCAGTGGAAATTTTGAGTAGTTAAGAGAACCGGCGGCAGAAATTTTGAGTAGTTCGGAGAAATGGCAGTGGAAATTTTGAGTAGTTCGGAGAAATGGCAGTGGAAATTTTGAGTAGTTCGGAGAACCGGCAGTGGAAATTTGAGTAGTTCGGAGAACCGGCAGCAGAAATTTTGAGTAGTTCAGAGAACCGGCAGCGGAAATTTTGAGTAGTTCTGAGAACTGGCAATGGAACACCACCTTTGACTGGCCCCACCCCCATCTCTTTTCCGCCTCCCATTGAGTCCCAGCTGACCAGCTGGGTCTTCTTTGGTTGCTCTGCACAGGAGAACGGAGCTGGAAAGCAGATTAGTGGGGTGGGGAGGAAATGGGATTTTGCAGTATCCTTCCCCTGCTACGTCCACCAAGCCACGCCCACAGAACTGTTAGTCAAAAATTTTGAATCTCACCACTGGAGAGGGAGGGGACTTCTTGGAAAGATGCCACATGTTGTTATTATTTTTTGCAACTTTCAGCCTCTTTTGGCCCCAGTGCACCCTCTTTTGGTTATCCAGCTGCTGAAAAGAGGCTGGCAAGGAGGAGACATAAGCAAAATTAAATTGTGCAATTTGTCCATCACCAATCCCTAGCCCCCCAAAAGGAAAAAAGTCATATTAAAATGCAAAACTCAGAATCCATATAAGAAGGATCATTCCCCTCTATCTTGGCTTTTTTTTAAAAAAAAACCTATCTCTGTGGATGGGCCATAAAAATAGTGTTTTTCTGCTTTGGCAACTTGAAGAAGTATAGACTTCAACTCCCAGAATTCCCCAGCCATAATAAAAACTGGAATCGATGTGAAGGCAGCGAATCAGTAGCTGGGATTTTTTAATCCCACCTCTGCCTCTTGCCCCCAACAATCTGGGTCCTCATTTTACCGACTTTGGAAGGATGGAAGGCTGAGTCAACCTTGAGCCTGGTGAGATTCAAACTCCTGGCAGTTGGCAGAATTAGGATGCATTAGTTGCTAAATTCACTGTAATGTTGCTACACATTGGCTGCTAGATGATCTTCATGACCTCTTCCTACAGAGAGTCCTTAGGGCCGTCTTAACGTATCGGCTTGTGGGCAAGTGCTTACTAATCTGTGTGTGTTACCCCTTCAATGCACCTTGTATCATATAAATACAGCAACTGTATGGGTGACTGAGTATTACTGTTTTTCAAGGCTCATGTATTGTTCAAATGCTTATCATGTTGATTAGTTGTTGCACAGCATGTTTTTACTATTTCAACACTGATTTTCTTGGAAGTGCCAATAAAATAAATATATGTTTAATTTTATCAACCATTTATATTTTTATGAGTAGTTGTAGAGGCCCCAGGACATTGCTTTGCCCAGGGCCCATAATGCTGTTAAGACGGCCCTGATAGTCCACATTCATTGTAATCATATCTCTTCAGCCCTTATTCTTAACACTGGTAGTAGACCACAGGGTTGCGTGTTGAGTCCCTTACCGTATACTCTTTATGTGCATGACTGCATTCCCACTCACGCCAATAATACTATTACTAAATTTGCAGATGATACAACAGTGGTGGGACTCATCTCCAGGGTTAGGGTTAGAGTCTGCCTACCAAGATGAGGTGGACTGGTTGCTTTCATGGTGTAGAGACAATAACTTGGTCTTCTCTGGTAATATCACACTACTAACTAGAGCATGCAAAACATTTGCTAGATCTATACTCAAATACAGCTCATCAGTCTGGAACCCACATTACGTATCTGATATTAACACAATTGAGAAAGTCCAGGAATATTTCACAAGAAAAGTTCTCTGCTCCTCTACTCGTTGCAGAATACCTTATGCCACCAGATTTGAAACTCTGGACCTAGAAAACCTAGAATTATGCCGCCTCCGATCCGATCTAAGTATAGTTATAAAATCATACATTGCAATGACCTACCTGTCAATGAATACTTCAGCTTCAATCATAACAATACAAGAGCATACAATAGATACAAACTCAAGGTTAACTGCACCAAACTTGACTGCAGAAAATACGACTTCAGCAACACAGTGGTCAGTGTCTGAAATACTCTACCTGACTCTGAGGTTTCTTCCCCAAACCCCCAAAACTTTAATCTTAGACTGTCTACTATTGACCTCACCCCTTTCTTAAGAGGTCTGTAGGGGCCGTGCATAAGAGCACCAACGTGCCTACCATCCCTGTCCTATTGCTTCTTTTATTTTTCTTATACCTATCTCATGTATTCAAAACTATATTTATTCTTATACCTGTATCTTGTAAGCGATCGACAAATCAAATAAATACTAAGTACCAATAAGACCAAGGACCTTATAGTGGACTATAGAAGGAACAGATCAGACGTCCAGCCCTTGCTTAGCAAGGGAGACCGAGGGGAGCAAGTGGCCAGTTTTAAGTTACGGTGTTACCCTAAAAGACCTGACCTGGGGTGCTCACATTGCAACCCTGGTCAAAAGGACCCAGCAGAGATTATACTACCTGAGACTTCTCAGGAATCAACAACTGAATGGAAAACTGCTGGTGGCCTTCTACCATTGCACCAGAGAGAGTATCTTAACTTATTGCGCCTGTGTCTGGTTTTCCAATTGCACAGTGGCAGATAGGACAGCACTCCAGAGGGTTAATGTCATTGCCCAGAAGATCATAGGTTGCCCTCTCCCCTCTTTGGAAGAACTTTATAGCTCCCGCTGCCTTAAGAAAGTTCAAAACATTCTCAAAGATCCATCTCATCCTGGGAACCCCTTTTTTTTGAACTATTACCATCTGGCAGACGGTACAGGATAATAAAAACAAGGACAAATAAGCTGAAAAACAGTTTCTATCCCAGGGCAGTAGCTCTGTTGAATTCTACTGTATACTGCAATATTAATGCAATATCAGGGGTTTCCAATTCAATGTGTGGAGTGTGAAGGATGTGTGTTTGTGTTTATTTTCCTGGTCATGATATGCACTGAAGGCGGTATTTGATTTACTTATATGAGGTGCAATGACAATGAAGTAATCTAAACTAAAGTTGCAACGGCACTGAAAAAAGTGGCTTATCATTGTTTTTTTCACACAGGACCATTGCAGTATCCCCATAATCATGTAATCCATATTCAGACCTTTGGCAATTTATGACAGTTGCAATGTCCCTGGGGGGGTCACGTGATCCCCTTTTGCGACCTTCTGACAAGCGAAGTCCATGGGTAAGCCAGATTCACTTAACAACCGTGTACTAATTTGGCAACGGCAGTGATTCATTTAACAATGGTAGCAAGAAAGGTCGTAAAACGGGGCAAAACTCACTGAGCAACTGTCTGGCTTAGCAGTGGAAATTTTGGGCTCAATTGTAGCCAAGGAGTATCTGTAATCTGCAGTTCTTTGATTCTGTAGTGCTGCCAGCCTGAGTCTCATTCCAACTGTTCCGTTAAGAAAAACAACAAGAATTCCTTGATTGCTTACAGCATTGTTGATGGAAGTGCCAAAATTAATTAATTAACACAGTCAGAAAAGTTGACTGGCTCAAAAGGAGAGTTTGCTTGGCATCACTTCCCTTCTGGGCCATTCCATTTTGATCTCCTGTTCAAAAATAAATAACTACTTTTTGAGATTGGTGTCTCCTCATTTGCTGTCTGGAAACGTGAGCCTTTTTGCAATGAGACGCTTTTATGGCGAAGCAAAATCTGTTCTGCTTTTCAGCTGAAAACTCCTGAAAGCTATATCAGGCATCTCAGAATGTGTTTACTTCCCCTGATTTATTTTTTTCTGTATGAGTTTTTTTTTTCTAGCTACAGGGAAAAAATGATATGTAACTCAAAAGGTAGTTTGCCTCAGAAGCTGTGTTTTTAGGAATGTTCTTCTTTGGAGGAAAGTAGCTTTAAAATATAGGAGATTGAGGAAGGACTTTTGCAAATATAACCCCAAATAAAGAAATACAGAATAATAGAGTTGGAAGGGACCTTGGAGGTCTTCTAGTCCAACCCCCTGTCTAGGCAGGAAACCCTACAACACTTCAGACAAATGGTTGTCCAATCTCTTCTTAAAAACTTCCAGGTTTAGAGCACACACAACTTCTGGAGGCAAGTTGTTCCACTGGTTAATTGTTCTAACTGTCAGGAAATGTCTCCTTAGTTCTAGGTTGCTTCTTTCCTTGATTAGTTTCCACCTGTTGTTGCTTGTCCTGCCCTCAGGTGCTTTGGAGAATAGCTTGACTCCGTCTTCTTTGGGGCAGCCCCTGAGATATTGGAAGACTGCTATCATGTCACCCCTAGTCCTTCTTTTCATTAAAAAGGAGTTGTGATTGCAGTGTCCCAGCATTTGAGGGGCTGCCACAGAGAAGAGGGGGAGTCCACTTATTTTCTAAAGCACCAGAAAGTAGGACTCCTGCTTAAGCGAGGGGTTGGACTAGAAGACCTTCAAGGTCCCTTGCAGCTCAGGTTGATTGATTAAGCAATGGGTTCTCTTAACTATTTCAGACTCCTTTATGGTTGTATGTAGAGAATCACCTATAATTCTTTCCACCCCTGTCCTGGATTCCTTGCATGAGATGGATAGATAGATAAATAGATGGAGGGAGGGAGGGAGGGAGGGAGAGAGAAGGAGGGAGGGAGGGAGAGAGAAGGAGGGAGGGAGGGAGAGAGAGAGATGATATGGATGGATGGACGGACGGACAGACAGACAGATAGCCTGGATGGATGGAGGGAGGGAGGGAGGGAGAGAGAGAGAGTGAGAGAGAGAGAGAGAGATGATATGGATGGATGGATGGATGGATGGACGGACAGACAGACAGATAGCCTGGATGGATGGATGCATGTATGGAGGGAGGGAGGGAGGGAGAGAGAGAGAGAGAGAGAGAGAGAGACGGATGATATGGAGGAGGGAGGGAGGGAGGGAGTGGAAAGATAGAGAGGGATGATATGGATGGATGGACGGACAGACAGACAGACAGATAGTCTGGATGGATGGATGGACGGACGGACGGACGGACAGACAGACAGACAGACAGACAGACAGACAGATAGTCGAATGATATAGATGGAAGGAGGGATGAATGGATGGATGGATAGACTGATAGACAAACATACAGACAGACAGAGAGATAAAACTGATAGTTAGTATTCTTTCTGAGAGCTTTTGGGGCTACTTGAATCAGGGTGTAATTGGTTGTGGAAACTTCTAGGGACTTCTCCAAGGGCTGTGTTGTAGACAGGAGACAGGTGGTGTCGTATCCCTCCCCCTCTCTTGAGGGAGGGGTGTTTAATTCTAACATAGGGGGGCTCTTTTACCCCATCTTTCAAACCAATGTCCAGAAGGTGGCTGGCTAAACACTGCAGCCTTGAATCTCAAACTTTCTCTTCAAGCAACCCTACTTTCTATTAAAAAAAAGAGAGAGAAGGGACACTGTATTTGATCATGCAAATATCATACACGGCTACTAAATACAGATTTAGTGCACAGCACGAGCTGTCAGTGGCACGCTGAGAAAACGATTACAAAAATCACGAATCCTTCCCCTTCTTGCTTTCTCTGCCCAAATCCTGCACGGAGAACATCATCTCTCTTCCCGGAGAGAGATTTTCCCTTTAATACCAAATAAGCTGAGCATCATTCAGACCGGATTTTCTCAAGCTTGGCAACTGGAAGACGTGTGGACTTCAACTCCCAGAATTCCCCAGCCGGCATCGCTGGGAGTTGAAGTCCACAGGTTTTCTGGGAGTTGAAGTCCACAGGTCTTCCAGTTGGCTGAGGAATTCTGGGAATTGAAGTCTAACTGCCAAGTTTGAGAAACACTGATTTAGATGGTATTTTTCTCAGGAAGATATGTATAAAACACTCCTGACTATCCAATGCCTCCACTTTTTTCATCCTTGCAGGCGATTTCTGCCGAATTTGGCCCTTCGAGAGGAACCATTCTAATAGTGCTTGTAGAAAAGGCATGGAAGCAGATTTTATTGCCGCAACGTTGGGAACCTGGACTTGATTTAGAAATAGGCTGTCCTCCGAGAGACAGATTAAGTTCCCAAATTGGCTCTTGCTGTTGAATAAATTGCATATTACAAAACAACAGCAAACAAAACGGGGCTGATTGAATTACTTCTTCCGTCTCCTTTTGTGGCTGAAGAGGTTTGGATGGAGAAAAAAAAAAAAAAAACAACCCCCTCCAAGGAGTCATAACAGAGAATATCTTAAGAAGAGATCGGAGCTTTGGATTCCTTGTTTTAAGAGCTTTCTGCACACAAAAAGGATTTGGACTTTTGAGGTGGAGCAACACAGAGTAACAGAATAACATGTGCTCGTTAAACAAACATAGTCATTAAATGAATGTTGAGATAGTTAAGCAAACCCATTGTTTTAATCAATCAGAACAGAGTCGGAAGGGACTTGGAGGTCTTCTAGTCCAGTGGTCATCAAACAGTGGGCTGGGGACCACTGGTGGTCCATGAAAAATTTTTGGTGGTCCGTAGAGAAATGTCCCCCCCAAAGCAATTAATCCAGGCTGCGCGGGAACACAAGGCTGTGCCGGCCACATGGTCGGTGGGAATGCAAGGTTGTGTTGCTTGCATTGCGAACAAGATGAGGTAGTGGGGGGAGGGGAAGGGCAGAGGGGGGGAACTTGTCCCATCCCACCCACATGCCTGGCCTGGCCACCAGGCTGCTTCTTTCTGCTTCTTTCTTCTTCTGCTTTTGTCTGCACACAAGGAAAGCAGCAAAAGTCTTTCTTTTTCTCCCGCAAACTCTGCCAGAAATGAGTCTTGGGGGCCCTGCAAGTCCTCCTGCTCCAAGAGGCTGTGCTGGCATGACAAGTCCCACGAAGATTCATTTCTGGTAGAATTTGGGGGGGAGAGAGAAAGACTTTGGCTGCTTCTGCTGCTTTCCTTGCATGAAGCCAAAAGTCTCTCTCTCCCTCTCCCTGAGAACAGAGCTGGAGACAGTATCCTGTAATCCCAAATAAAGAACGATTGATCGGTAGGAAAACGGGGTGGGGAATTTTCCTGCAGAGGTTTTTTTTGCAATTTTCCCAGGGTCTCTGGTCCGTGGGATTTAAAATTATGAGTTTGGTGGTCCCTGAGGTGCAAAAGGTTGGTGACCCCTGTTCTAGTCCAACCCCTGCTCAAGCAGGAGATCCTACACCAGGGTGTCAAACTGGCGGCCCGCAGGCTGGATGCATCACAAACAGGCCACACCCACCCCGGCTCCACAAAGGCAAAAAATGTCACCATACGTTGCAATACGTCATGTGACGGGATTAAGTTTGACCCCGGGGCCTTATACTATTTGAGACAAACGGTTGTCCAACCTCTTCTGGAAACCTCCAATGATGTAACACCCACAACAGAATAACAGAATAAAACAGAATAACGGAATAACAACTGAATAATAAACAGAATTACAGAATAACAGAAGAGTTAGAAGGGATCTTGGAGGTCTTGCAGTCCAACCCCTGCTCAAACAGGAAAACCTATAACAGTGATGGCTAATCTTTTTGGCACCGAGTGGCCAAAGCACACGTGCGCACCCATCTCCAAAATACAAGGTGTATACGTCACATGCTCCCTGCCCTCCACGCATGTGTCTCATCCCCCATGCGCATGCATCCACATGCATGCATGCATCTGTCCATGGCATGAGCTGCACACTGCCCTCATGCATGCATGCGTGTCTCCCTGCATGCACCCTATCCCATGCATGCACACACTTCTCCCATGCACACACACCACCTGCGCATGCGTGGCAGAGACCCAAAGACCAGCTGGCCACTGGGAGGCGCACACTCATGCGTGGCAGAAGTGAGCTGGGGCAACAGCTTGCATTCCCACAGAAAGGGCTTTGCATGTCTCCTCTGGCGTGTGTGCCACAGGTTCACCATAATGGCCCTATACTATTTCAGACAAATGGTTGCCCAATCTCTTCTTAAAAACTTCCAGTGTTGGAGCATCCACAACTTCTGGAGGCAAGTTGTTCCACTGATTAATTGTTCTTAACTGTCAGGAAATTCCTCTTAGTTCTAAGTTGCTTCTCTCCTTGATTAGTTTCCACCTGTTGCTTCTTGTCCTGCGCTCAGGTGCTTTGGAGAATAGCTTGACTCCTTCTTCTTTGGGGCAACAACCCTTAGATATTGGAAGAGTGCTATCATGTCACTCCTAGTCCTTCTCTTCATTAAATCAGACATAACACAATTCCTGCAACCATTCATGATACATTTTAGCCTACAGTCCCCTAACTTTCTCTGTTGCTTTTCTGTGGGTTTTTTCCCGAGCCACAACATCTTTTTCATATCATGGTGACCGAAATTGGAGGCACTATTCCAACACAATTCTTTCTGGTTTTCCTTCCTTCTTTGTTTGTTTCCCTAGGAAATTGGCCCCGTAATCGTGGTGGTTTATGCAGGCTAATCAAAGGCTATCCTGGGCCAATGACTGCATGGAAATAGTCACATAGGTAGCCCTCAACTTATGACTGGTTGCTTAGCGATTGTTCAGTGTTACGTCTTATCTGGAAAAAGGCAGATACACCCAGTTCTGACATCCTCAGCATCACGTAACTGCACTTCAGGTGCTTGGAAACACAGCCAGATTTTACTTCCTGATTTCAGCGAAATCACATCATAGTAAACTTTGGGGGGAAAAATGTGCAGAGAAGCGGTAACTAAGATGATTAAAGGCTTGGAGACTAAAACATATGAAAAACAGTTGCAAGAATTGGGTATGGCTGGTTTAGAGAAAAAGAAGGACTAGGGGTGACATTTGAAGGGCTGCCCCAAAGAAGAGGGAGTCAAGCTATTCTCCAAAGCACCTGGGGACAGGACAAGAAGCAACGGATGGAAACTAGTCAAGGAGAGACGCAATCTGGAACTAAGGAGAAATTCCCTGACAGTGAGAACAATTAACCAGTAGAACAACTCGCTACAAGGAGCCATTTGTCTGGAATGGCATAGGCTCTCCTGCTTGAGCAGCGGGTTGGACTAGAAGACCTCCAAGGGCCCTTCCAGCTGTGACCAATTGATTAAACAATGGGTTGGCTTAACTATCTCAACATTCATTTAATGACTGTCATGTTTGTCTTAACAAGCACCACATTCACTTGACCACTACAAAAGTTGTCATAGAATCAAGTCCATTGCTTGATTGACCCAGATTACCAGAGGTGCCAGAGGTGGTATGCAGAGCCATTTGTGCAGGTATGTGAGCACCACATACCTCATGTGCCTCCCAGCTGATTTTTGGGCCATTTTTCAGCCTTTTTTGTCCTCCCGGAAACTCGAGGGAAGCTTCTGCAGCCTTTATAGGCCAAAAACCAGGCCCGTTTCATCATTTCCTGTATTTCCGGAAATACTGAAAGTGACAAAACAGGCCCATTTTTCGGCCTAAAAGACTGCAGAGGCTTTCCCAAGCCTCTCGGAGGCCGAAAAAAATCAGCTGGGAGGTGCAGTGCAGGTAAGGGGGTGGTGGGGGAGGGAAGGGGGAATCGCGCAAACATGCACACGGGGCATGGGGGGGCCACACGCATTGTAATTTTTGGCACAGGAGCCCAAAAAGGTTAGCCACCCACTGGCATACAATGATAATAGGCAGGCTGCATTATGGTCGTATGTAGAGAACTACCTATAATTTTCTTAACCTATAATTCTTAAAAAACCTACCTATAATTCTTTCCACTCCTCTCCTGGATTCATGAAAAGGAGAATTGATGCATTCATCCAAATGTGACCAAAAATAGACTCCCAAATGTTCCTTCGTACCAAGTTACCTTCTACAGATAGTCCTCGACTTATGACTCAATTAACTAACAAACTTATTACTTGTTAGTTTTCTGAGAAGAAGAAGAAAGCCAACCCCAATGCTGGTCTTCTCATTCCCATTTGAGCTAAGTGAGACAGTTGTTAAGTGAGCTTTGCCCCATTTAATGACCTTGGTTGCCACACTTGTTAAGTGAATCACCGCAGTCGTTAAGTTAGTAACTCGGTTGTTAAGTGAATCTGGCTTCCTCATTGACTTTGCTTTTCAGAAGGTCGCAAAAGGGGATCGTGTGACCCCCCCCAAGACACTGCAACCATCATAAATATGAATAAGTTGCCAAATATCCAAATTTTGATCACGTGATGCTGCCACAATTCTGAATGCAAAAAAAAGGGAGGGGGCATAAATTACTTTTTTTCAGCTCCATTGCAACTTTGAACGGTCAGTAAATGAACGGTTATAAGTCAAGGACTACTTGCAATCCAATCTGGAGCTGACAGTTGTAGACAACTTTAGCTAAAGATTTCAAAATTGGACCTCCACGGAGAGAGCATCAAACCCATCTTGGAACGTGGTTCAGCATTCTTAATGCCTTTTGGGGTTGTGAGCGTAGCTCTCATAAATGTGATTGATTTCTAGGATGTCAAGATTTCTATTAAAAAAAATACAGACTTGAACACCAAAGAGTTTTGGGAAGTGACCTTGGTAGCCAAAGAACTTGCAAATGACAGAAATAAATTAGTTCTCTCCTTTTGAAAAGTCAACTGAGGGGCTGCCAGCAAGCAACGATAGATATATTAAATATAAATATATATTCTTTGCAAGAAAGGGAAGGCTGGAATCTGCACTCTAAGGAATTTATCAGTGGGCATCGGCTGGCTCGGGTTGTCGTTAATTTGCCGGTTATGCGTTTTATGATAATGTCATGCAAATACTTAGGATGTTCATTTTCTGGTAATTTATGACTCGTTAGTCTTTTGAGAAGAAAGAAGGCAAACCACTTTGGTTGGTCTTCCCACTCAAAAGGCAGGCACATTTGCAGACCCTATATATACAGAATGAACCTGGGATCTCTTGAAATGCTAATTTTTAACAGGGGTTTGATGATGGGGGAAATAGACCTGGATTCTTTGGTTGATAAGTTATAAGATACTGTTCTGACCGAGGCTTCCCAAGATCATAAAGCTGACTCCTCGCCCCGATAAAAACCCTTTTGTTTAGGTTACAGGAAATTCCTCTCCAGCAAAGTCCCGGCACACAGTCTGTCATGAGGCTTCACAACTACAGACCTTGATCAGGCTTGGAGAGCTGCCAGGCTGATATCTTCCAAATGCCACTCTGTAGCAGACAGTACTTGGCAAGAAGTCAGGAACAGATCGTCACGCTAATGAATTGAGCTAATTGTCTCCTGCAAACACCCTTCCCCTTTCACTCCTCTCTATTCCCTCTGGGAGGGGTCATTCACCGCCCACCTGTGCCCTTACTCCCGAGTCGACTCTTGTTCCTTAACTGTTCCCTTCTCCTGGCAGCTCTGTGCATGCGCAAATCAGGAGCAGGCTCCAGCTGTTCTTCTGCCCCACTGATCTCCAACTTTGAAGGCAGCTGATAACTGTCGGACGGCCCTGGCCCCATCTCTGCCTCCGATGCAGAGCCCTTGTCAGAGCCTTTCCCAGACTCCAGGACTGGCCCATAATTCCTTCCCAACCTCCTCATTGTCTGAATCTGCTGCCAGCTCTGCTGGCGGCTAGCGGGCGACAACAGAAACAGGCAATCCTCGACTTATGACCACAGTTGAGCCCAGAATTTCTGTTGATAAGTGAGAGATTTGTTAAGTGAGTTTTGCTCTCATTTTATGACTTTTCTTGCCACGTTTGTTAAGTGAATCGCTGCGGTTGTTAAACTGCTAACACGGTTGTTAAGTGAATCTGACTCGCCCCCGTTGACTTTGCTTGTTAGAGGTCACGAAAGGGGACCACGTAATCCCTGAGACACTACAACCATCATAAATATGAGTCAGTTGCCAAACATGTGAATTTTTATCACCATGAGGATATGTAAGTGTGAAAAACGGCCACGTCACTCTGATCGGCTGCACAGAAGGAAATTACCGTATAATTGTCTCTAAGCACTGGCTGTGGCCACCTCTTGTACAGGTGATTCCAGTATTAAAACTAGGTCTTTATAAGAAAATAGTTTTGATTTTGCTCAAGGCCGCTAGAGGAAGCCCAGCTAGATCCCATCCAGCCTCCTTCGAACCAACTGCTTCTCTTTGCCCTCAATACCCCTAGAATGGAAAGAACATTTTAATGGGCATTGTTAGTCTGCAAGACATTTTGCGGTTTCATCCCCTAGGAAACCAGGTTTACGGCCTTGTTTTCACAGCTATGCATATCTAAAGTTATAAACATATCTCACTTTAATTATGGTGACCAGCTATGAACCCTGGTCAGAAAATAATTGGCCCTCAGTTCTTGATGCTCTCTGCTTCCACATCTCTCAATCCTAATTTGATTTGTTGCAAGCTGCCACAATGCAAAACATGTCACAATAATTTAAAAATTACCACTGGGATTCATCCCTTCTTAAACTGCTTTCGTTCAACTGCTGGAATACAGGCAAGCGAGGATATTTCCCGCCTGCCCTACATACAGCTAATTTCCAGAGCTGTGGGGTTTGTTTTCTGGGATTGATAAAATTTAGTTAGTAAGTGCGAGTGCAAATTGGCAAGGAAGGTTATTTCTGTAGTCGTAGCTAAGGGTCATCTCGAAAACAAGTAAAAAAAACGTTTAGGCTCGGTCAGAATGTCAAAACTGCATCCAGTTTTGGTCATCACATAACATAAAAAGATATTGAGACTTTGGGAAAAGGGCAGAGAAGAGCAACTAAAATTATTAAAAGCCCTGGAAACTAAAACATACGAAGAACGGTTGGAGGATTTGGGTTTGGCTAGTCTAGAGTAAAAGAAGAATTAGGGGTGACATGATAGCAATATTCCAGTACTTGAGGGGCTGCCACAAAGGAGAGGGAGTCAAGCTATTCCCCAAAGCCCCTGGAGGGCAGGACAAGAATCAATGGATGGAAACTAATTAAGGAGAAACTTCCTAACAGGACAATTAACCAGCTTAATGGCTTCCCTTCAGAAGTTGTGAGTGCTCCATCACTGGAGGTTTTCAAAAAGAGACTGGAAACCCACCTGTCTGAAATGGTTGGTATAGGTTCTCTTCCTTGAGCAGGGGGTTAGACTAGAAGACCTCCAAGGTCCCTTCCACCGCTATTCTATTCCAATCTAAGAGTGCATCTGATTAGCAATCTGTTAAACCAGATCTTGTCTGTTTCACGTTGGAAGCTTCTTGGGGCAGACATTTTTTCTGAAACGATTGAATTGCTGGGAACATCCGCTCCTGTTGACTGAAACACAGGTAGTCCTTGAATTACAGCCATTTTGTTTCGTGACCATTGAAAAAAGTGATTTGTGATCAAGGTTTAAATGAGGGGACCTGGGTGCCTCCATCCGAGGTACAAATATTCTCCTAATGATAATTTTTCACACTTATGACCGTGGAGCACAGGGTTGGAGGTGAGCACGGCCACATTCAAGGCCCTCCCAATTCTTCTGGATGGTGAATGAGCTCCTGTCATTTGCTCCAACGCCTTGATAGGGACATGGAAGGAGACCCCACAGGCAAGGGTGATGTTACCAGCTAATCCTTTCAACCCAAAATCGCCTTAAATCAGTGGCCCCCAACTTTTGGGGGGACTGATTCCATAGAGCAGTATTGGCTAACCTTTTTGAGCTCCTGCGCCAAAAAATGTGTGCACGCCGGCATTCGCGCGCTTGCGTGACAGCACCCAGAAGGCAATGCGTGCACCCCTCCTGCGCATGCATGCGCAATTATGCCCCCATGCCTCCCCCACGCCCCCTTACCTGCACTGCACCTGGTTTGAGGCCTTTTTCGGCCTCCCAGAGACTTGAAAAAAAAACTCTGCAGGTTTTGCAGGCTGAATAATAGGCCCGTTTCATCACTTCCGGTATTACAAGGAGTGATGAAAAGGGCCTATTTGGCCTGTAGAGGCTTTTTTCAAGCGTCTGGGAGGCCGAAAAAGGCCTCAAACCAGCCAAAAATTAGCTGTGAGGAGCGTGCACGTGCAGTGAGGTAACTTTGCCTGCAGCTCCGGTGCCGGCACAAATGGCTCTGAGTGCCACCTATGCCATAGGTTCGCCATCATGGCTATAAGAAAAGTTTTTCTCTGGGCTGGAGGGAGCATGGATTTGGGATTCTACCCATGGATGGGGCATCGCTTGTTTGCACAACCCAGTTACTGGCATGCCACGAAGTGGTGAGGGTCTATGGACCAGGGTATGGGCCCTGGCCTTAAAGGGTACCTCTAACACAAATGGGAGTTACCACCTTCGCAACGTCCCCACGGACACACGATCAACAATTCGGATACTCGGCTAACAGGTTCATCTTTTTGAAGGCTGCAGTGTCACCTTTTGCAACTATCCAAGCAAGGTCAACGGGAAAGCCAGATTTACTTAACAACTTAACAGCAGCGGTGATTCACTTTACAACGATGGCAAGAAAGGTCGTAAAATGGGATAAAACTCACTTAACAAACTGTCTCAATTCACTTAACAGAGCAAACAACAGAATTTCATTTTTAATGTGTACCAGTGTGTCCACAGTAAAAAATGACAGTAAAGATTATCTATCTGTCTCTCTCTGTCTCTCTGTCTCTGTCTCTGTCTCTGTCTCTCTCTCTCTCTCTCTCTATCTATCTATCTTGTTCAGCAACAGAAAATTTGGGCTCAATTGTGGTTGTAAATTGAGGACTACCTGCAACTTACCTGATCTTCATCTCCTTAGCTAATGTGCAAAGCAACTACCAGAAATCCTCAACTTATGACCGTAATTGAGCCTGGAATTATGACTAAGTAAGTTGTGCTGATTATTAAGCAGGTGACCATGCCTGATTTTACTACCTTTTATGTGGCGGTCGTTAAGTGAATGCTGAAGTTGTTAAGCGAACCCTGTAGTCATTAAGCAAATGCTGCAGCCATTAAGCCAACCCATTTTAGCCAATGGGTAATTTTTTTTGCCAGAAATTTGAACTGAACCACTGATTTCCAGCCCCCCAAAATGGAGGGATCTTTGGTGTTTTATGTGCTTAGTTGTTTTCTTGCAGATGTTTCATAACCCAAACTAGGTAATGAAGCTCAGAAATCAGCAAGGACCCCTTCATTTCAACCCCAAGTGACAAATATTTTCCTTTGTTAGGGAAAAAAAAGTTGTATATCACAGTTGTAACTGTGGGATAGTGCAAACAGCCATAAATGTAGAGCAGTTGCCATATGCAATCCCATGATTATGAGGGGAACAGTTGTCATAATTTGGAAACCAAGTCGTTGGTTCTGGAGAGGTCTGTTGTAACTTTGAATGGTCGTTAAGCCACAAATCATAAGTAGAGGACTATCTCTAGTTATGCATAGATCTCCAGATTTTCCACGGTTTGCAACAGGATGACTCCAAATTGCAAAAACATGCTTTTTTTTTGCTTTCACTCAAAAATGAATATTTTGAGGACGGAAATGATACGATGGAGTCATGCATAAACAGAGAGGAATGGAGTTATGAGATTCTCGTCCAGGTGGAAGTGAAGGGGACTGGAAATAAGAGTTATGTGAAAAAAGTTGTTGGTGTATCTTATGATTTATCACTTTGTTGCTTGTAGATATAAGGAGAACTCATGTACCTGAGACAAATTCCTTGTGTGTCCAATCACACTTGGCCAGTACATTTCTCTTCTCTTCCCTTCCCTTCCCTTCCCTTCCCTTCCCTTCCATTCCATTCCATTCCATTCCATTCCATTCCATTCCATTCCATTCTATTCTATTCTATTCTATTCTATTCTATTCTATTCTATTCTATTATTTTTTTCTCTTCTCTTCACTTCTCTTCTCTTCTCTTCTCTTCCCTTCCCTTCCCTTCCCTTCCCTTCCCTTCCATTCTATTCTATTCTATTCTATTCTATTCTATTCTATTCTATTCTTCTATTATTTTTTTCTCTTCACTTCTCTTCACTTCTCTTCTCTTCTCTTCTATTATTTTTTTCTCTTCTCTTCTCTTCTCTTCTCTTCTCTTCTCTTCCCTTCCCTTCCCTTCCCTTCCCTTCTATTCTATTCTATTCTATTCTATTCTCTTCTATTATTTTTTCTCTTCTCTTCTCTTCTCTCCTCTTCTGTTCTCTTCACTTCTCTTCTCTTCTCTTCTCTTCTCTTCTCTTCTCTTCCCTTCCCTTCCCTTCTATTCTATTATTTTTTTCTGTTCTCTTCTCTTCTCTTCTCTTCTCTTCTCTTCTCTTCTCTTCCCTTCCCTTCCCTTCCCTTCCCTCCCCTCCCCTCCCCTCCCCTCCCCTTCTATATTCTACTCCACTCCACTCCATTTTAAATTTCCTCTTATTCTGTTCTGTTCTGTTTTGTTCTGCTTTTCTCTGCTTTGCTCGACTGCCCCATCTGTGTAGTAGCAGCTAGAATAATAATTTCCTTAGCAAAGATTCTTATTCCAATCCAGAAATTTAATATATTGAAGAAATGCAGCTAATCCTGAATTTAGAACCATTCGTTTAGCACATTCAAAGTTACAACTGAACTTTGCAGTGAAAAAAAAGTGACTTACAAACAGTCCTTGGACTTACAACCATTGCAACATTCCCACTCGCCTTATCAAAATTTGAGTGCTTGGCAACTAGCAAGTAATTATTGCATCCTTTGTGGTCATGTGATCTGGTCATTTGCAACCTTCCCAGAAGTTTTGGGACAAGCAAAGTAATATTGACCTCAGGATACCCTTAACAATTGCAAAACCCTTAACATGGCAAAAAGAAGTCATAGGATCGGACACAGTTAAGCATCTTGAATAGCAGTGGAAATAGCACATAGAATAACAGAGTTGGAAGGAACTTTGAAGGTCTTCTAGTCCAGCCCCCGTCTCAAGCAGGAGAACCTATACTCTTCCAGACAAGTGGCTGTCCAATCTTTTCTTGAAAACCTCCAGTGATGGAGAACTCACAACTTCCAGTGGCAAGCTGTTCCGTTGGTTGATTGATCTCACTATTATGAAATTTCTCCTTAGTTCTAGGTTAGTTCTCTCCTTGGTCATAAGTTGTGGTCAGAAATTGAGGACTACCTGAATTTGCTTGTCTGGAATAGCAAAAGAGAAAGACAGGCCATTTTTATTAGAAACTATATAGATATAAGCATTGATTTCTACTTCACGTCCCCATTCCACCCTTTTCTGTGGAGAAAATGAATCACTTACTTTCTGTTCTCAAGAAAAGTCCCCCTCCTTCTAGTCGGAATCTGGTTGAATCATCTTAAAAATTAGATTGTAGATAGTCTGCCTTCAACATGAATATATTCATCAGTGAGGAAATGGATTCATAGCTTTTTTATCTTTGCTGGCAAAATAATGTGAGGGGGCTGGATGCTTAGAAATTAATTCCTTAGAGAGGAAGAAAAGTCCTGTCACTTAGAAATGGGTTAAACAATTGCAACAATTGATATGATTCAATTTCTTTCAATATCGTGATTATCATAATTGAAGCTTGTGGGGTGTGTGTGTGTGTGTGTGTGTGTGTGTGTTCTGCATGTCTCTGTTTCTGTATCGAAACAAGTTTTTATCTCTCCAAATTATATCTTTTTGGCGCCCGTTTCTAATTCCAGACGATTTAGGAAATGTGAACCTTTTACAGTAAATCTAATATTCAAGTAAGCAATTTTGCTGCATCTGCTTGTGGTTTTCCATGGCAAGAGAAAACAAATGTGGGTTGAAAACTGGATTCTACAGAAAGCTGACTGCACAATGGTATAGTTCATGGGAGGGAGGTCAAAAAAGGCAAAATGGCGTCATAACAACAGAAACAAAAGCTAAGTAGGGAGCCGCTGCCTGGTCAATTCTCCTTTAAAAGAAAGTATACAAGTAATCCTGGATTTACAACGATTCATTTAGTTACTGTTCAAAGTTACAACACCACTGAAAAAGAAGTGACATGACCATTTTTCGCACTGACAACCGCTGCAAAATGGAGCAAAACTCACTTAACAACTTAATAACGTAACTTTTGGGCTCAATTGTGGTTGTAAGTCAAGGACCACCTGTACACATATGGACGGTTCATCCAAAATTCTGAATTTCACCGATCTATTTTATATTCCAAATCTCTTGCTCCTTGCAATTCGTGGCAAATGAGATTGTGTTTGGGTGTGACTATCTTTGATTAGAAGAAAAAGGCTGACATCAGTAGAAGCACAACAAAATGAATGAATGGGTGAATAATCTTGTGATTTGGGGGAGTCATTATGTTAGAAATAGAATAACAGAGTTGGAAGGGACCTTGGAGGTCTTCTAGTCCAACCCCTGCTTAGGCAGGAAACCCTGCATCACTTCAGACAAATGGTTGTCCAATCTCTTCTTAAAATCTTCCAGTGTTGGAGCATTCACAGCTTCTGAAGGCAAGTTGTGCCAACAGAACTGAGAAAAGTGACTTATAAATGTTAAGAAAGTAAAGAAGTAGTAAGTAAAGAAACTATCCAAATATGACAGCATTTTCTCTGTGTTTCGGATTGCTGAAATATTGGCTCAAAGACTTTTGCTACTGTTCATATACCTTTGTCCCAGTGGGTATGTGATCAGTGTCGTGTTGGCAGAAAATTATAATTTTTGTCATATTCGCAGCTGCTTAGCAAAGCTTCCCAGTGAAGCCAGAGCTGGTTTCCATATTTCAGACTTTTATCTTTTTTTAAAAAAAGACAGAGTTGTGTTAATATATTTGTTTGGAAGTTTGGCTTATTGTTTCTGTTGGTGTCTCTTTCCTATCCTTAGGAAATGCATATCGAGAATGCATGGAAAACGGGACATGGGCTTTCAAAGTTAATTACACGCAATGTGAACCGATTCTTGACGAAGAGGTACGTTAATCTGTCAGTAATTGGTTTTGCTGGGTGGAGGGATCGGGTCGAGGGAGGTGTTGCAGGTGGATTCATAAACATCAAAGTGGAACAAAGCCTCACCCCTGTGGATCGTGTGATTGCATCCATCCATCTTCATATTTTTTCTACACCTTCTAATCAGGTGCATCTAGAAAAAGTGTCAAAATCTGCAAGGTGTTAGTGTCATATCCCTGTCAGAGTCTGAAGGAGGAAGCTGGACAGCTGAGAGTGAGTGGGAGAGTGGCTCAGTTGGGTGTGGAGAAAACTGGGGAAGGGCAAAGTCCAGCTGGGCAGAGCAGGGAAGAGGTAGAACAAGCAAGAGGGAGTTCAGAGGAAGACCCAGGCCTACCCCCTCTTCATCCTAGGGCACGCAGGGAGGAACGGAAAAGAGAGCAACGTGGTTTGCATGGCTCGCTGGGGAGGAAAGGGCCCTGATTCCCTTTATTAGCCACAGCTGGGAAGAGAATTTAAAAGAAATGCATGCTGAGTGCGGCAGCTGCTGGGAGCAAATGTGAGCTTATCTTGTGTTGACTTTTATTATCTGTGCTCCTGGTGTCTTCCCAACCATGTTGAGTTATGGCTGTTCCTTTACATCTAGAATTCCTGCTCCTGCCCTGCCAGACTAATTACCTCATTTTGCCTTGTTTGGACTTATAGTTACAGTTTTTGTTGATCACGTTTTGGACTTGATTCTCTGCAGCCAAAGGCTGTTCCTGGGAGAGTTTTTCTCCAGCCAGAAGGTAACCAGGACATTGGGGGCAAAGTTGGACCTAAAAAAGGGACCCCTACTGATTATCTGACAGTGTTGCCTTTGTGCCATGCCCCAGGTCATCACAGTTAGTTGCAGAATCAATGCTCAAAATCTTTTGCATGTATCACGCAGGTAAACAAGTAATCATGTGGTTACACCAAGCATCTCACTCATGTTGTACGCACCATTGGGATGCTCATGCTAAGAGGGATGAAAGGAAAAGTGAACACAACATGTCCATTTTAAGAATTGCTTCCCATTTGCTTTTCTGAAGGCTAAAAGTAAATATAAACTTCCTCCTCGGGGTATAAATCCTACGGTTCTTAGAGAATGCTTTGAAGTTTGTTGACCTTCCCTGAAAATAATCACCGTTCTTACTTTGAACAGCCTGCTGGATCATTAATTGATTTAATTAAATTAATGTTTAATTGATTGCTGGATCCTTAATTAGTCACCACATTAAAAAAAAAAGATGTTGAGACTTTGGAAAGAATGCAGAAAAGAGCAACTAGGATGATTAAAGGCCTGGAGACTTAAACATAGAGAGAACGGTTGCAGGAATTCTGTTGGGCTAGTCTAAAGAAAAGAAAAATTAGGTGTGACATAATAGAATATTCCAGTATTTGAGGGGCTGCCACAAAGAAGAGGCAGTCAACTCATTTTCTAAACTCTCACAAAGCAAGACAAAAAACAACGGATGGAAACTAGTCAAGGAGAGGATTAGTTCATTCATTCTCCTGGAATGAAGGAGAAACTTCCTAATGGAGAGAAGAATTAACCAGTGGAACAACTTGCCTCCAGAAGCTGTGGGGGTATAGAGTCTCCTGCTTGAGCAGGGGGTTGGACTAGAAGACCTCTAACGTCCCTTCCAGCTCAATTCTAATTGATTGATATATTATTTTAGGGTAAGCATAAGATAACAGAGTTTGAAGGATCTGGCTCATATTTATGACGGTCACAGTGTCTCAGGGTCATGTGATCCTTTTGCAACTTTCTGACAATCAAAAGTCAACAGAGAAGGGATTCACTTAACAACATGTTACTAACTTAACAACTGCAGTGATTCTGATTGTATGAATGCAACTAACAGAGAGAGAGAGAGAGAGAGAGAGAGAGAGAGAGAGAGAGAAACCAGGGGTAGGATTCTACTGGTTAGGACCGGTTTGGGCGAACCAGATGTTAAAGTTACATCTGGTTCGGTGAACCTGTATTTCAACGGACCGGCTGGCCCCGCCCACCCCTCCCCTGTTTCCTGCTTCCAGTGGGCCTCCAGAGTCCCGAGGAGGTTGTTTTCACCCTCCCAGAGGCCTGGGGGAGGCCTCCGGACCCTTGGGAGGGCGAAACGGCCTTCCTCAGGCTCTGGAGGCCCACCGGAAGCCAGAAGAAGAAAGTTCCAGTAGGCCACACCCACTCCGCAACCCGGGCACCGAACCAGTTGGTGGGATTTTTGAATCCCACCCCTGACAGAAATTTAATGATCCTCATAATCAAAGTTCCTCATAGTCAGTTGATTGATCTATCGAAGAGATCAATCAATGGCTGAGGGTCCATAGAACAAACTGAACCTGAAAGAGTGAAGCTAAAATTCACCAATCTCTCCCCCCTGCCCCCCAAAAAAGAAAACACAGGTGGTCCCCGCCTTACAACTGTATATTTAATGCACTTTTGAAGTTAGCATGGCACTGAAAAAGTAGGTTTGTTTTTCACCTTTGCAAGCCTTGCACTATTCCCATGTGATCAAAATTCAGACCCTTGGCAACTGACTTACATTTATGACCGTTGCAGTGTTTGTGGGGAGGGGCGTCATGTGAATCGCTGCAGTTCTTGATTTAGTAACCGGGTCATCAACGGTCATAAGTGTGAACCAGTTGCCAAGCATCTGACCATTGATCACCTGACCCTGGGAATACTACGACAGAGTGTGAAAACAGTCATAAGTCCATTTTTTTCAGGACCATTGTAACTTGGAAGGGCCACAAAATGAACTGCTGCAAATCGAGGGCTGCCTGCACTTATTAAGTTAGTAAAAGCAGAATAAAAATGTCTAATAGTAAGTGAATAACTCAGCCGAGGTTATCAAAGACACGGTGTTGAAGTTCTGTCTGATAAATCAACAACCTGAAGACAGGTTTCCAACCACGCCTGCAGTTGAACCAATTCTTAAATCTCTTTGGTTGCATTGTGAATGTTGTCAAACTTGGAGCAGATCTTTTCAAAACCACTTAGGCCTGGAGTGTTGAATGTCTTTTTCAGCTAGACAGTCCTTAAGCTAGAAATGTTTCCAAAAGTTAACTCATTTTGAAAGGTACTCACAATTTCATTTGTTCACTGGTTTTGCTAAAAGGGCTTGATAAATATCAAACATGGAATATTCCCTGAGTGTTTTAGAGTTCAGATACATTTATAACCAAACATTTGTCAGAAATCTTATCTTTGATTAAAGCTCAGGTTTTTCTCTGTTTAGAAATGACCTTTTATTACAGTTTATTAATTGTTAATCTTAAGAGGTGGCATTCATTGCACGAACTGGCTTTTTTTTCCCCTGAGTTTTTAAAAGCAGTATTTATTCCATCTTCTGAACTTGGATAAATACAATTTAATGTCTAAAGACAGAAATAAAACACTTCTGGATTATTTTGATGGGAGCAATATTCTCTGTCAGCATTCCAACTCTCTGTAACAAAAACATCCAGAGATATGATATGCAAATAGATTGTTACTATTATTAACCAACTGCGGGCAGATATTCAATTTCCTGGTGTAAATCCTGCTTTGTAGCTTATTAGGATCAAAAGTAGAGAGACGCTTCAAAGGGCACAGAGGCACAGATGCAGCTTCTGTCTACTGCAATTTTAAAACAGCCGTGCCAAATTCAGTGATTATATTGGTACTCTTGAGGAGCAATTCTGGGTAATGTGTCCAATGGATCATTAAAGGAATCAACCCATGGGCTCTCCCTTGAGGTGCAAATGACCGGACTCAAATTATCCTACTTTGGACACGTGATGTGAAGACCCAGCTCTCTGGAGAAGACTGGGAACGGTGGAAGGAAAGACAAGAAGACAGTCAACAGCAGAGTGGATGGACTCAGTTATGGTTATGATGATGGTGGCACCCTTGGAAGATCAGAAGAGCCAGGGTGGGCCAAATTGCCACGGGTCTATCTGTGTGGTCCCTAAGAGTCATCACCAACTTGATGGCACATATTCATTCAACGTAAAGACTTAGCACACTGAGAAGGACCACAATGGTAGAAAAGATGGAAGGAAAGAGAAGAAGAGGACAACCAGTAGAAGGTAGATGGAATTACATAGGTTACAGTGGAGATGGGACCCACCATTGGAACACTTGAAGGATTATCACAGATAATCCAGAAGATTGTCTATCCTTTGTTGTTCGTTGCGAAGTCGTGTCCGACCCATCGCGACCCCATGATCAACATTCCTCCAGGCCTTCCTGTCCTCTACCATCTTCTGGAGTCCATTTAAGCTCAAGCTGACTGCTTCAGTGACTCCATCCAGCCATTTCATTCTCATCCCATTCTTCTATTGCCTTCAGTTGTTCCCAGCATTAGGCTTTTCTCCAGTGCAACTAAGTCCCTCCGTCTTGTTCCTGGCTGTCTTCTTCTTTTTCCTTCCAGCATCACAATCTTCTCCAGAGAGTTAAGTCTTCATCCGCATGGGTAGACCTTCTCTAGAATGATCTGTCCCCAGCCTTCAGGTTTTCCAATGGTCCACCCAGCACCACCATAACGAGTTGATCCACTTCGCTGCTGATTGTCCTCTTCTTATCTTTCTTTCTACCTTTCTCACTGCCATGCCCCTGTCGGAGTCTGAATCCAAGGAGGAAGATGAACAGCTGACAGGGAGAGGGAATGTGGCTCTGTTGGCTGTGGAGGAAACAGGGGAAGGGCAAAGTCCAGCTGGGCAGTGCAGGGAGGGAGGTAGAACAAGGGAGAAGGAGTTCAGAGGAAGACCCAGGCCCACCCCCTCTTCATCCTAGGACACGCAGGGGGGAAAGGAGAAGAGAGCAACATGGGTTGCGTGGCTTATGGGGGAGGAAAGGGCCCTGATTCCCTTCATTAGCCACAGCTGGGAAGAGAGTTTAAAAGAGATGCAAGCTGAGTGCGGCAGCTGCTGGGAACAAACGTGAGTTTATCCTGGTTGGCTTTGATTATCTGTGTTCTTGGTGTCTTCCCAACCGTATTGAGTTTTTACTGTGCCTTCACGTCTGGAATTTCTGCTCCTGCCCTGATGGACTAATTACCTCATTTTGCCTTGATTGGACTTATAGTTACCGTTTTTGTTGACCATGTTTTGGACTTGATTCTCTGCATCCAAAAGCTGTTCCTGGGAGAGTTTTTCTCCAGCCAGAAGGTAACCAGGACATTGGGGGCAAAGTTGGAGCTAATAAAGGGACTCCTACTGATTATCTGACTGTGCTGCCTCTGTGCCATGCCCCAGATTACATTGTGCACTTCTCAAAGGAGCAGCTTTGTGCTTCAATTGATTGATTATCTGCCATCAGTTTTGGTGTCAAGTCTTTGTGTCCAGATAGATAGACCTTCTTCACTCTTCTGAAGCAAAATGGTGCTCCCATCACCACTATAGCTGAGGCCATCTGTCTTACTGCTAGTTCATTCCTTCCACGTTTTCCACCATTACAGATTTTTTTAAGGGAACTGGGTAACTGATTGCTTGATTGACCTTCTGGTCGACTTAAGACCCCAATTGAGCCCAAAATTGATGTTGCCAAGTGAAACATTTGTTGGTTGAGTTTTGCCCCATTTTACGATCTTTCTTGCCACAGTTGTTAAGTGAATCACTAAAGAAGTTAAGTAAGTAACACTGTGGTTAAGTCAAACGGGCTTCCCTATTGACTTTGTTCATCGGAAGGGTGCAAAAGGGGATCACGTGACCCTGGCAACACTGCAACACGTGATAAATATGAGTCCATTGCCAAATGTCCAAATTTTGATCACATGACCATGGGGATGCTGTCATGGTCGTAAGTGTCAGGTGTGCCTCATTCAAAACCCAGGAAAGAAATCCTCCAACTCCCATTGACGTAGAGAAAAAAGTACTTTTACTGAGTTTGAAGTGATAGCAACAAAAGAAAGTAAGATCTGAAGCAAATAGGCGTGAATATTACATAATGAAAGTTATCCCTTCCCCAAGAGTCCAGACTGGTCATCCAATCTGAGGTGTTATGATGTCATGTGGCGTACATCTTCAGGTGGTTTCTCACTCATCTGGTATGCCAAGACGGTTGACCTTGGCTTAGTAGTGATAAGTCTATACAGGTGCGCAGTAAGTAGGAAAAACATCGCCTCCTTTTTAGTTCACACAGAAGATGTCTTCACTCTCCAGTAACCTTCCCCTCCCAATACCAAAATTATTCACCCACCCTGTTTCTATGGCAACCGGCAAGAAGCAAGCAGCAAAAGAGGTGAAAAAAAAAAACTTAGTGGAGGCTGACAGTAAGTGTGAAAAACCAAGTCAATTTTTTTCAGTGCTGTTGTAAATTCGAACATTCTGTTGTGATCCGCGGGCAGTCGATGCAGACAGCAGTGGAATCAGACATTGGGGAAGGAACGGGATCAGTCTGGGAGTCTGGAGAGGACTCGGACAAGGGTCTTCGAAGTGATCCTCGCACTTATGACGATCACAACATCCACACAGGATCAAAATTCGGGCAACGTTGCAGTACCCTAGAATGACATGATTACCGTTGGCCAATGGTCCCAACTAGCATCCAACAACGGGGGATTCACGTAATGATTTCATGATTCACTTAACAACTGCAGTGACTCATTTAATGATGGTGGCAAAAAAAAATTTTTTGGAAATCGGGGATGATTCACTTAATAACCGCCCTGCCATGGGAATTCTGGCTTCAAGTGTGGTTGTAAGTTGAGGAGTACTGCAACAGCTGCAGCAGTTTTAGCAGACACGTGGGGTGTGAGGAGAGCAGGCATCTGCTACGTGCTTGCCTCAAATATTCCAAAGTACCTTTTTTGCTTTTGAACTGAAATGTTATCCGGCTCTAATAAATATCCAGTAATGGGGTAATAATTCATCAGCTGAACATCTGCTTGTTGACTGGTTTTGAAGGCACCAGAGTCACCATTAAAACCTGGGGAGTGGTATATGTCTTCACTGCAGATGGCTCGTTTCACAAAAGACACTAATTGACTGGAATCACGTGTCCCGTGTAAATCGCTAATGGGCAGGATTAGCATCTGGTGCAGAGATGAAAACCTCATTCAGCAGTGGGAGTGGAGGGGCCTTTTTTAACCCCAAATGGCTCAAGAATTTGGTGGGGGGGGGGAGGCGGTCGTCAGCCTGCTACCTTCCAGGTAGTAATGTCAGAAGGTGGAATACAGAGAGATCCTGGACATAGAGATCAGTGTCTAGAGCAGCCCCACAAAAACAGGCTTATCTAGGCAGCGGTCGGAGATAAAGAGATGGGTGTAATGGAATTAGGAATATGGGTCACTTGGCCTCCCCATCTGTAATGGCTCCCAACCCCAATGGGTCACAGCAGATGTCCTTATTTATTTATTTTACATTCTAGAAGAAAAACTAGGAATGCCTGGAAGAAAAGCTTTGGAATTGTCATGGAGGAGAAAGACCAGTAGGAACTCTCATTGTTGGATGTGGGTAGTCCTGTTTTCTTCCAGGCAGATCCTCAGAAAGTTACTCAGGATCATGGCAAACTGGGTTAACATCCATGAATAACAGTTGCAAGAATTGAGTATGTCTAGTTAAATGAAAAGACTAGGAGTGACAGGATAGCAGTCTTCCAATATCTAGGGGGCTACTCCAAGAGAAGAGAGAGTCAATTTACTCTCCAAAGCACCTGAGGGCAGGACAAGAAGCAACGGGTGGAAACTAATCAAGGAGAGAAGCAACTTAGAACTAAGGAGAAATTTCCTGACAGTGAGAACAATTAATCAGTGGAACAACTTGCCTCTAGAAGTTATGGGTGCTCCAATACTGGAGGCTTTCAAGAAGAGATTGGACAGCCATTTGTCTGAAATGGTATAGGCTTTCCTGCTTGAGCTGGTGGCTGGACTAGAAGACCTCCAAAGACCCATCCAACTCTGTTGCTTTGTTTCATGGTATGTGTGTCAGGATTCCAGCAATTGCCCTCATGAAACCATGAGCCTCGAACCAAGCTTCAAAAACTTCAAAAGATTTAGTAGGAGTGAACATGTCGGCACGACCTGAATGAAGCCGATTCTGAGTCATGCAATTCACTGTCTGAAAGACCTTGGGAAACAAGTCAAAGAGACATAGCCAAGGTGATGGTCAGGTATGAGAAAGTATTATCCACTTTTGAGAATGGTTGGGACAAGAGGTTTGGAAGACACCCTCCCTAGTTTCTTTGGTGGTAAGGGAGATTTTGAGGGGTGGGGGAGAATTGTACTTTCAGTCCAGCAAGATTATTGTCAGCACTACAAAGTAGACCAGAACAATGAAGTAGTCCTACTTTATTGTAAAGCAACACTGACACAGTCTTGCAAGTCTAGAAGTCCAATTCCACCACTGCCCTTTAGCCTTTCTGAGAAACTAGGGAAGGTCTTTTCTGAGCCCCACCCATTACGCAGCTGTGGATTATGGTGCCTCTTATCCCACTCTTCCTCTGGCACCACGTCTATTTCCAAATCTTTCTCGACTGTCATTGCATCTTGTTCTGCAGTTCTAGGTTGACTTGTTCCATAAATATTACATTACACCTCTGTGGGAAACCGCTGTTATCTTATTTTGTATTATATTTATTTTAATGTAACATAGATATCTGCATTATCCCAAGATAGAATATTGCTGAGTGGGTTGCGTTTGCACTCCTAAATGATTCATAGCCCTGGGAACTATAGAAAATGTTCAGGGGCGACAGAGCAATAACAGGCACACGAAAAGAAGTAGGAATATTACGGAGCTCCTGTTAATGCTGGCTGGGGGAATTCTGGGAGTTGAAACCCACACATCTTAGCACTGTCAATTAGCGCTATCATTTAGATTCAGATAGGTAGGCAGGCAGGCAGGCAGGCAGATTAATCAATTAACAGAATACAGAGTTGGAAGGGACCTTGGAGGTCTTCTAGTCCAACCCCCTGCTCAAGCAGGGGGTTGCCCATCCAATTTCTTCTTAAAATGTAAGAGATTTGGATGACAGAAGTAGATGAGAGGGAAGTGGTGAATGGATGAAGAGAGCCAGGCAGGCAGGCAGGCAGACAGATGAAAGAGATATGGATGACAAAAATAGATGAGAAAGGAGGGATAAATAGATAAATAGAGACAGGCAGACAGATGAAAGAGATATGGATGATAGAAATAGATGAGAAAGGAGGGATGAATAGATAGAGACAAGCAGACAGATGAAAGAGATATGGATGACAGAAATAGATGAAAGAGGAGATGAATGGACGAATAGAGATAGATAGACAGACAGACAGATAGCACTTAGCACTTACACACCGCTTCATAGTGCTTTTACATCCCTCTGTAAGCGATTTCACAGAATCAGCCAATTGCCCCCAACAATCTGAGTTCTCATTTTACCGACCTCAGAAGGATGGGAGGCTGAATCAGGATCAAACCCTTGGCAGTGAGCACAGTTAGTCTTCGTGATTGCATCCTAACCACTGTGCCACCACCGCTCTTAAATTATTAATTAAGCAAATAACTAGAGCCATTAAGTGTATTGTGCAGTTGTTAAATGAATCATGCAGTTGTTAAGTGAATTCAGCTTCCTCCATGGATTTTGCTTGCCATCTGGGTGTGGGAAGGTCACAAATGATGATCATACGATCCTGGTGTGCTCCAACTTTTATAAATACCAAGTACCCGAATTTTGATCACGTTGACTGCAGGGACCTGCCGTAAGTCCCCTTTTTTCAGTGCCGTTGTAACTTCGAACATTTGCTAAATTAATGGTTGCAATTCAAGGGCTTACCTGTATATGATCTGATGCACTTCATGAATCCAGAAGCTGGTTTAATTCAGTGTATGAATTGCATACTGCCTGCATAGAGGCTGGTTCTCCTGAGTTAGAATGGTTTGACAAATGGCAGGAAATACGCTTTTTCTTGTTCATTTCAGAAAGCCCATGTTTTGCAGAACAAGAGATATCTCTCAAGGATCAGGTAGTCCTGGGTGGGAAATGTGTAGGCCACATGTCTCAACCTTGTCAACTCCTAGAATTCTCCAGCCAACAAGCCGAGATGGATTCCATAAGAAGTTGGCTGAGGAATTCTGGGTGTTGAAATCCAGATGTCTTAAATATAATTATTTATTGGCCAAGTGTGATTGTGGGTGTGGCTTAGTGGTCATGTGACTGGTTGGGCGTGGCTTGTATGTAAATATTATAAATATTTATATAAATATTGAATTTTTTTTTATAAAAAAAGAGCAACTTTTACCCAAAATCAAGCAAAGCAGGCAGGCAGATTGATTTACTCACAGAATCACAGATTCATTCAAAAATCTATCTAGCTCAGTCTGTCACATAAAATTTGCTTGCAAGCAAACTCACAAAATTAACTCACAACACACCATGTATGTAAATATTGAAATTTTTATTTAAAAAAGAGCAACTTTTACCCAAAATCACGCAAAGCAGGCAGGCAGATTGAGTTGCTCACAGAATCACAGATTCATTCAGAGATCTATCTATCTGCCATTGGCTAGCTCAGTCTGTCACATAAAATTTGCTTGCGGTGAGTCTGCACTGAATAATAGAAACTTCACTCCTAAGGGAGATTCGGCTGTGCTTAAAAGCAGATCTGAAGATCTAAAGACTAGCTAGAAAGCAAGAAATCCAACTATTTCCTGCTTTCTAGCTAATCTAAATCTGCTGGCATGGCAGAACAGACGATGGTCGGAAAAAGGAAAAATAGCAATTTAGCAGGCAAGTTTGCCAGGTAAGGAGTGAGTGGGCAGGGAGCGTTCCCAGGGGCCATGTGGGCTGAGCAGCCTTGTGTTTCTGCGCAGCCTGGATTAATTGCTTTGGGTGGGGCTCTGGGGGTGAGATTTCTCTGCGGCCCACCAAAATTTTCTCATGGACCACCAGTGGGCCATGGCCCATCGATTGGCAACCACTGCTCTATACCATTGCAGACCAACAGTTGTCCAATCTTTTCTTTAAAATCTCCAGTGTTGGTGTACCCACAACAAGTCACTATTTTCCCCCCAAAACCGGGGTCATAACAGGGTCTTTAATGGGCCAGATTCCTACTTAAATATATAGAGGTTCTGGTCCACTTGAGTGTATCTAGGGGTGGGATTCAAATTTTTTAACAACCAGTTCTGTTGGGCATGGCTTGGTGGTCATTTTATTGGCTGGGTGTGGCCAACTCAATATCACTCACATCAAGACAAACATCTCCTCGCCTGGCCTCTCATGACTGTGAGGATGCTGCAACAGTCGTAAGTGTGAAAAATTGTCATAAGTCCCTTTTTTCAGTGCCATTGTAACTTTGAATGGTCACTCCACACAAGCAAAGTACCAGCAAAGGAGGGGAAAAAACTCCAGAGAAGTTCCTGAGACAGGAAATCTAGTCCTGCCAATAATACAATAAGGGTTAATAGAGAGGCAGTTTCTGGAAGCAACACCAGAATGTTTCCTTCCTGCCTTCCTTATAGGATTAGGCCAGTAATTTCTTCTAACAACCGATTCTCCGAATTGCTTAGAATGTTAACAATCGGTTCTAGCGAATAGGCGCGAACTGGTAGAATCCCACCCCTGAGTGTATCTGGCCCTGGTCCTTTGTGGCTTTCTTTGGTAGGTTACACCTTAGTAGCCTTGCCGTTGTCACTTGCCTCTTGGCTGAATCCTCTTGGATTCTCTTAATCCTGGTTGGATCCTGGCTGGATACGGAAGCCCGATGGACAACATGTGATTGTTGGTGGTACATCTCCTGATCTTCTTGTTCTATATGTGAAGGAGCCTGATCCAAGCAGGATTAAGATCTTTATTTTCAGGATCTTCTTGATCCAACCCACCAACGGTCTCCATCTGTCCACCTCACACATTTAGGCCACTTCTCTTCATGAACTTCGCTCTTCTTCCTGACCCCATCTCATGTCCCCAGTAATAGTAATTGTTATTGACCAACCCAACTCCATTCCTTTCATTTTGTGGGAAGTCCCATCTTTCTCTTTGTTTCCTGCCCTACAGACCAAGCCTGCTCTTCATTACAAGGTTGCCATGATTATCAACTACCTGGGGCACTGCATTTCTATTGGAGCGCTTATCGTGGCCTTCTTATTGTTCCTCTGCTTGCGGTGAGTAATCCTTTTTTCATCCAGCTTTGTCAATGACTTGGTTGAGCAAGAGACATTGGAGGTGATGGGAAACAGCCAAATGAAATGAGGGTTGCAGATAGCGGTGGAAGGATGTTCTTCTCCCCAGATGGATGGATGGATGGATGGGCAGGCAGAAGGATGGACAGACAGTGGTGGATGGATGGACAGAAGGATGGAGGGAGGGAGGGATAGACAGAAGGATGGATGATGGATGAATGATAGGGATGGATAAAGGGATGGAGGGATGTGCAGAATGGAATGGATGGATGAATAGATGGATGGATGGATGGATGAAGGGATGGATGGATAGAAGGATAGAAGGGTGGACAGAAGAGTGGAGGGATGGATAGAGGGATGGAAGGATGGGTGGATGGATGGACAGATAGCTAGCTCTTGCAAGGCATTAATGGATGGATCCTCCTGCAGATAGTTGGGTGGAGAAATTGGGCCAGTCTTGTTGGTGATTTTTGGTGCGTGTGGATTGAAAATGGATTTTAATAGAAAATTAATAATATTTTTAGACCCAAGTGCACATTACATTATTTTGTAAGTTATATATTTATTTTCATGTACTGCTTTATGAGATCAGTAGTTTTATCAATCGTTTAAATAAATAAATCAAATAAATAAGCATTTATTTTTAGGTTAATGACTTCTGCAGCGGTAGAGCTGCAATAAGAGCCATTTTGACCTAGGGATTAATACTTCAGGCCAGAGACAGGGTTAGAACATGGGTTCTAGAACTGTTTTAAGTATGAAAGCCGGCTGGGTGACTTTGAGCCAATCACCAGGGGGATGGTGAGTTCTACTCTCATTTTAGGCATGAAGATTGGCTTGGGTGACTTTGAGCCAATCCCTCTCCCTCAACTAAATCCTACTTTGCAGGATTGTTGTTGTGTAGTAAATAGGAAGATGAAGAAGTATTAGTCGCCATGGGCGAATAGGCGGCAATAACAAATAAATAAACAAATAACAAAAAAACCACAAATAAATAATAAGGGGTGTTTGCAGTTGGCTTCTGTAAGGCATAACTGTCATTCAGCCAGCTTTCATATCTAAAATGGGAGTAGAACTCATATTCTTCTAGTTTCTTTCCTGGTGCCTTAATCTGTAGAGTCTTCCTTCCTTCCTTCCTTTTTCCCTTTCTTCCCTCTTTCCTTCCTTCCATTTAATGGGGGAAAAAAAACCCCGTGACAAAATTCAGAGAGAAAAAATCTTATTTCAGGCCCTGGGACAATGAGAACCTGATCATCCCATATTTTGCAAAGAAATCCTTAGTTAAGGTAGCAATGACAGAAGCAGCTGTTAAGCATAAAAATAGAACAACACCCTTGTAGAGGAGGCCACCGTAGCTTTGGCTACATTCCCATTCTCAGAGAAAGGAAGTTGTCGGCATCTTGACATTTTTCACCTTCCATTTTGATTGCTGAGATATTTTTACAGACTTGCAGCCGCCGCAAATGGTGAGGTATTTTTCGTCTTTTCCTCTTTTTGTACCTGAAATGATTTGAAGTGCTGGGGTCGTCCCCCCACACACCTTTGGCCACCTAAGAACCAGATAGTGAATTTGGAGAGAGCCAGCTAAATGTATTTCTGTCCTTAAAATCACGTTCTTTTGCTACGTGTGGGCAGATCAACACCATATAATCAAGCACTTTCATGTAGCCAGGACAGAAGACAGAATTACAGTAATAACCTGAGTCTGTTTGGAAAGGTTTATTTTAGAAAAGGGGGGGAGGAAGAAGCAAGAATTTGGGACCGACTTGCTATTTTTGCTACTGAGTTTGCCTGGAAATGGGATATTGAAAGGCCATGTTGACTACAATTAAACATTTGTCAGCCATGAACGAATAAAAGCAAAATTTGTCAATGGACATACCCCTAATTAAGGTTAAGGTTAGAAACGTGCTGGGCTGCTTAATGGGCTAAGGAGCAGAATCCAATGACAACATGAGCAACTTCTGTAAAGCAAAAACTTCCAGGGAATTTTAGAGGCTAAAATGTTATTGGAAGAGAAGAGAAAAATATTTATCTGGCAAGATCTCTCAGGTGAGAGAGAAATTCTGAACAGCTAAAGCAGAACAAATTTTAAAAAAATCAAAAGTTTTGGGAAGAACTGTGGGGGTTATCTGCTGCATTTATTAATGATTTTTAATTATATTTTATTCCTCTTTTATTGCTTTAATACAATAGCTCCCAACAATGTGAAAAACAGTGAGCATACCTAATATTCATTTTTCCTCTTAGTTTCACAACAACTCTGTAAGGAAGGCTGGTCTGGTCTGAGAGAGATAGAGGGAGAATGACTGATTCAGCCAGCTTTCATATGAAAGGCAAGACTAGAACTCACCATCTCCTGGTGATTGGCCAAAAGTCATCCAGATAGTTTTCATGCCTAAGGCGGGACTAGATCTCACCATCTCCTGGTGATTGGCCAAAAGTCATCCAGATAGTTTTCATGCCTAAGGCGGGACTAGATCTCACCATCTCCTGGTGATTGGCCAAAAAGTCATCCAGATAGTTTTCATGCCTAAGGCGGGACTAGATCTCACCATCTCCTGGTGATTGGCCAAAAGTCATCCAGATAGTTTTCATGCCTAAGGCGGGACTAGATCTCACCATCTCCTGGTGATTGGCCAAAAGTCATCCAGACAGTTTTCATGCCTAAGGCGGGACTAGAACTCACCATCTCCTGGTGATTGGCCAAAAGTCATCCAGATAGTTTTCATGCCTAAGGCGGGACTAGAACTCACCATCTCCTGGTGATTGGCCAAAAGTCATCCAGATAGTTTTCATGCCTAAGGCAGGACTAGAACTCACCATCTCCTGGTGATTGGCCAAAAGTCATCCAGCCTGTTTTCATGCCTAAGGCGGGACTAGAACTCACCATCTCCTGGTGATTGGCCGAAAGTCATCCAGATAGTTTTCATGCCTAGGGCAAAGCTAGAACTCATCATCTGGTATTGGCCAAAAGTCACCCAGCCAGCTTTCATGGTTAACACGGGACTAGAACTCCCAGTCTCCTGATTTCTAGCCTAGTGCCTTCCACCAGTAAGACAATTTCCTGTTTATAAAAGAGAATTTATTGTAATCATATCTTTTCTTCCTTTTGGTGGAAAAAAAAAGAATGCTTTTTTTTTTTAAATGCATCCTTCATTTTCTAGACCTGGCAATTTCATTTTTCCACTCTTTTAAAAAACTAGGTGTGCATTTCCAAAATCAAAACCTGAACATTTTCTTTATGTCCTGGGATTATTCTGGAGTTAATATGCTTATATCAATAACGGGCTTTTTGTACCCCAACAATACTTCATAGTGTTACTGGCATCATTTGTGCATCGTGGCTATGAGCTTAAAAGCAGATGCTTCACAAATGCGAGATCAATGAATATTTATCAGGTGGGGAAATAACTAAATAAGCATCAACACTGCCAGAGACATATCAAGGATGCATAATTTTTCTCATCCAATAGCAGAGTTGACCCTTGGGCCGTTAAGAAACTCAATATTTATTGAAAATAAGGAAAGACAATAAGCCTTTATTTTAAATTCTGCATTTGGAAGAAGTGTGGCACTATTATTATTGTTGTTGTTGTTATTTAGTGAGATTCACAGCCTTTGGGGCTGGTTGGTAGCTCAACAGCTCGAGTCCTAACCAAGGACCTAGGAACTGTTCAGGTAGCGTCGGAGAATATAAACTGTTCCAAGTATTGTTATAATACACAAAAATGACAGTATACACAGCAAACGAGATAACTATGCTGGGTTTCGCATCACAAATCAGTAGTGGAACACATCCCAAGTGTTTAGGACTGTGTGATGTATCGGCGGATTATGGGAGCAGATCCCAGTAAGGTGGCCTTCTGCAGCTGACCAAGGGTGATCTTGTCAGCGCCAATTGTTTTCAAGTGCTTGCCTAGGTCTTTAGGCACAGCAGCATCCAGTGTGCCCAGTACCACTGGAACCACCTGCACTGGTTTATGCCAGAGTCTCTGCAGTTCGATTCTCAAGTCCTGATATCTGGTGACTCTTTCAAGTTGTTTCTCGTCGATTCTGCTGTCACCAGATAGGGCAATGTCAACAATCCACACTTTTTTCTTATCTACAATCGTGTTATCCGGGTTATTGTGTTCCAAAACTTTGTCAGTCTGTATTCGGAAGTCCCACAGTCATTACAGACTGAAAGAGTTTTGGAATACTATTGTTATTGTTATTGTTATTATTCACATAGTCAGCCAGATGTTCAGACTGGGTTTGGTTTGGCATTTTTGGCATTTTTGTCTACCTATTGAGTCCTTACCAAGGTCCTGGGATAGGAAAATCTGAGTGTTTGATGGTGTTACAGATATTGTCACAGGATGGAAGCTTTCCAAGTAAAGCTGCCTTCTGCAATTGACCAATCGCAAATTTGTCAATGCCTATGGTGTACAAGTGGTGCTCCAGTTGTTTTGGGACTGCGCCCAAGGCACCTGTGACTATTTGTACCACCCTTGCTTGCCTTTGCCATAGTCATTCTATGTCTATTTGGAGATCTTTGTATTTTATTATCTTCTCCAGTTCTTTCTATTCTGCTGTCTCCAGGCACTGCCACATCCACTATCCAGACTTTTTGCTCTTTCTTATCAACAACTGTTAAGTCCAGGGTGTTATGTGGCAGGTGCCTGTCTGTCTGGATTCTGAAGTTCCAGAGCAATTTAACTTTTTAATTTTCTATGACTTTTTTCTGTTAAATGGTCCCACCAGTTCTTGCTTACAGGCAAGTGATATTTCTTGCAGATCTTCCAATGCGCCATTGTTGCTACTTTGTCATTATTATTGTTGTTGTTGCTGCTGTTAATCTTGAATGAGATTCACAGCGTTTGGGCTAGTTGGTAGCTCAACAGCTCGAGTCCTAACCAAGGACCTAGGAACTGTTAAGGTAGCATCGGAAGATATAAGCTGTTCCAAGTAGGGTGGTTTTTTTGTAGAATCAGGGTGTTCAAGTCTGATAAATTCAGAATTTCCAAACAGCGAGGTAGTTCTTTAGGTCTCGCTCCAAGGGGTTCAATCACAATTCGGATAACACAAGATTTCTTTTTCCAAAGTTGCTCAACTTCAATTTGTAAGTCCCCATACTTTGTGATTTTTTTCTTGCTGCGTGTCTTCAATTCGTGCATCACCAGGTATTGCAATGTCAATGAACCAAAACTTTTTCTTTTCAACTATTGTTATGTCAGGTGTGTTGTGGGCCAAGTGCCTGTCAGTCTGAAGTCCCACAAGATCTTGACTTTTTCATTCTCCAGAACCTTCTCAACCTGATGTTCCCAGTAGTTGTTACTATACTCAAATCCAAACTTTTGGCATAGCTTCCAGTGAATGATTTTAGCAACTCGGTTATGACATTCTAGATATCCAGTTTATGAAATTTTGCTGAACCCACTTATTATTAATTTGCTGTACCTTCTTCCTTACAGTATGGTTATGCAACATTATGCAGCTCTTGTGCTGTGAGTACATTTTCAATAAATAAGGCAATGCCAACAAAGGAAATTGCAGAAACAATGTAGGAGGAAATTCAGCGGTCAAGAGGTAGAGCTATTAGCCATGATTAAGAGGAGTGTGAGAACAAATGATTCATGGTTCTTAATGAGGTCTTAACAAAAGTCTTGAGGCATATGAACAGGAAGAAAGTCAAAGCATCTATATTTGAGGTCAGGCAAAAGTCAGTTTTAATTGAGCTCCATCTCAGTGGATCAAAGGCAAAGTCAATTTGCCATTGTTTGGAATAAAATAGTCCTCAATTTACAACCATTTATTTGGCAATCATACGATATTACAAAGAGAAAAGTAGCTTAAAACTGGTTCCCCCTTCCGGTTTGAGTTCCTTCGGTGACAGACAGAAAACCGCGATCGTGCGTGGTTTCTGTCTGGGCTCGCCACTGGAGTGCCTCGAGCCGGCTGGTTTCGGGGCTAAGCCGCCCCGTAGAGGTGGTGAAGAGTGGGGAGACTGCCAGCAGGGTTGAGGAGAGCCTCATCTCTCCTCCTCAGCTGGCCATTACTCCCTTTCCTGAAGGAGTTTGCAGTGGTGGTCAGAAATGGCCACCACAAAGAAGAACTCGACTGGAAAAGAATGTGCAGGAGGAAGATAAGAAGTGAAAGTTTTGGCTGACTGGGTTAAATTGTAAAAGCAACAACTAAGGTACCCTGGAATTTAAACTTACAAAAAACAACATCGCTCCCAAAGAAGAGTCGGAAGCAGCGAAGGAAAGTGAAAAGGGAAAGGTTTGGCTTTTTTTTTCTTCTCTCTCCTTCCCTATACTGACAACTAAGAGACTTAAATAAGAAATTGGAAAAATCCGCTTTGACATCAATAGGCAATTAAGCTGAAAATAAAACAAAATGCCAAAGGGATAATAAAGATTTCTGGACACTAAAAAAATTTTCATAAGGAGGAAAGGAGGGGAAAAGAATAAAAGGGCAGGATCTGGAAAGAAAGAGGAGACTGCCTGGAATTAAAAAGAATCTACAGTAAAACTTCAACAAGACTTCTAAAAGATACATTTTAACTGAAACTTTGTAACTAAACAGTAGAAGAGAAAGTGAAAAAAAAGCAAAAAGAAACAGCTTGCATGTATTTGGATTACTTGGTGATCTTTGGATTCTTGGTTATTGCATTTGAATGACTAAAATTAATCGGGTGGTTGTTTAAAAATTTATACAATTGCACTACATCTGGATGAATTGAAAATGAAACTTAAAAAGTATAAAAAAGATGCACAAGAAGGGAGAAGTTCTTTTGGCTTCGTTTTTCAATTCTTAGAAATGGAGATTTGGAACTATGAGAAACAACAAGAAACGTCTGCAAAACAAGAAGACTGGGACAAAGAAGAAGCCATCTTTAATGAACAAGTAATTCTATGTGGGGAAGAAAAAGGAAAGGGGGAAAGAGAATGGGGAATTTAAGACTTAAAAAAACAACCAAAGAAAAGAAAAATAATTCGAAAAATAAGTATAATACTGGAAAGGAACAAAAGAGGGGAATACAGAAGAGAGAAATAGAGGTAGAGAGACAAGGGGTAAAAAGGGGAGAGAGAAGAGAGGGAAGAAGGAAAGGAAAAGAAGTTACAAAGGACCGGAACAAGATATAGAGAAACAGGGCCTATTTAGAGATAATGGGTGAAAATTTAACTGAAAAAGGGATTCTGTAAAGGTACATAAGATTGTATTGTTATATTAGTAATAGAAATAACTTTAGAAAATTGGAAACAATGTATGATTAAAATGAGGGATAAAATAGTGTAATTTAGTGAAATGTTTGTTAATAAAATAAGTGAAATCAAATAAATGAGAAAATTGAATTTGGAAGGGACGGGAACATTTTAATTAGTTAATGTTTTATAAAATATAAGTGAAGGGGGGGGTGAATTAATTATGGAAAGCTTATAATTGTTCCCATAGAAGTATGATATTTAATTGAAAAGTAATGTTAAAGAAGTTAAGATTTTAATGAATATTAACATTAATGATAGAATTGAATTGGAATGGAACATGTTGTTTTAATTACATATATTTATAATTTTTTCTTTTTTTAAGAATATAGTGTGTATTTTAAGAATGTACCAAGCAGGATCAGAATGGAAGTCATTTATTATATTGAATGTTATAACTTTAGGGTATATATTGAAGCCTAAATAAGAGTTAAATGGATAAACTTAAAAGATG
The DNA here is from genome assembly GCF_049901715.1 of Pseudonaja textilis. Lineage (NCBI taxonomy): Eukaryota > Metazoa > Chordata > Lepidosauria > Squamata > Elapidae > Pseudonaja > Pseudonaja textilis. The sequence continues at coordinate 3,771,016 of NC_142008.1, forward strand.
CAAAGGCGTCATACTCCAATCAGTAACTACAGGAGAAACTTTGTTTAATGAGAAAAGATAATAGATAATAGAAACAGGACAGACAAAAAATATAAATATAATGATTTGAATTGAGACGAGATAATTAAAATAAAATTGAGAAAATTAAAAGAGGGGAGAAGCTATGCAGAAAATGTAAAACAGTAATAAGATATGGAACAGAGCATAAAAATGAACATGAAACTGAATTTGTGTCTGTATGAAGAAATGTAACCCGGGATTATGCTGCTTTTCAAAAAAGATGTTTTATTTGTATTTTTTTTGTGAAAACTCAAATAAAATTAACAAAAAAAAACCCTGGTCCTCATAGTTATAACCAGCCACAACTGGTCCTCGTACTTATAACTAGCCACAACTGGTCGTCGTACTTATAATGTTGGGACTACTATGTTGGGAATTCACCTCACAGAATTCCCCCACCAGCATGATTTCCCACTCCTAGGGAATTCTGGGGGTTGAATCTCAAAATTAAGAACTTGCCAGATTGTGGAAAATATGTGAAACTCGGTTACTTAATTCTTCACTGCCAAAAAAGAGAATGCCTAAAATTTGCCTGAACATAGAAGCATTTATTAGCAAATGCTCAGTGCTATTTTTATGCTTCACATCTCCCGTAGGGAAGAAAATTGTTTGGTTTTTTTTCTGAAAAATTTCCAGCTTAGGCTTTTCGTTCCAAAATTCCTCTTCAGTACTTATTTTATTTTTATTTACTTATTTATTAGATAGACTGTAAAGGTGCACCTCAACTTACAACCACATTTGAGCTGCCAGGTTTCTGTTGTAATGCAGTATTGAGTTTTGCCTCGTTTTATGACTTAAATGGCCACAGTTCTTCAGGGAGTCAATGCAGTTGTTCAGTTAGCGACAATTTAAGTGAATCTGGCTTCCCCTTTGACTGTTTGGAGATCACAAAAGAGGATGATTGGACCAGGGACGCTGCAACCGTCATAAATATGAGTCAGTTGCCAAGCATCTGAATTTTGATCACATGACTGTAGGGATGTTGCAATGGTCGAAAGTGTGAAAAATGGTCCCAATGGTCATTTGTTTTCAATACCATTGAAACTTTCGAACAGTCACTAAATGAATGGTTGTTAAGTCAAGGACTACCTGTACGATGCTCATCTCACAGTTAAGAGTATATATTTTACCACCATAGTTTGGTATGTTAGCTAAAGACCTAGCTGTTGAGTTCCCACAACGCTAGGTCAGTTGGGGTAGTCCTTGACTTACGACCATAATTGAACCCAAATTTATGTTGCTAAGTGAGACATTTGTTAAGTGAGTTTTGCCCCATTTTATGACTTGAATTGCTACAGTTGTAAAGTGAATCACTGCATTTGTTAACTTAGTAACCCGGTTGTTAAGTGAATCTGGCTTCCCCCATTGAGTTTGCCTTGCCAGAAGGTGTTGTGGTTCGCTGGTAGCAGGTGCGGATGGCTGAGGTCTTGGAGAGCGAGGACTCAGATGAGGGTCCTGCGTATGATACAGGAATGGGGCCAGGATCATCAGGGAGTGGAGTGCTGCCTTTGGAGATTGTGGAGGCTGGCAGCAGTAATGAAGAGGTCCCCGAGGAGCCTGTGCCCAGTGCATGTGCCCACGGGGCTACTTGAAGGAAACAGCAGCTGCAGCAGCACGGGCGACTCGGGAGTAAGACTGCAAGGTAATGGCCCCTCCCTTAAGAGATAAAAGCCAGCTGAGAAACTGGAGTTCTTTGCAGGAAGCAAAGAAGTTTTTGCACTCAAGCCTTGTGGGTGTTCAGACTCTCTTAGTTTGTGTTTGGAGACTCTTTGAAATATTTCTTAGTAACTTTATCTAGTGTTCTTGGCAGCCTTGCACAATCTTGGCAAGGCTCATTCATATCAGAGACAATTAGTTTGAAACAGCCTTTTAACCGTGAAGGAACGGAATTTGTAAAGAATCATTAAAAGTTTTGTTGTTATCTCTGTTTCATGTTTGTTTCCTTGGAACAAGGTTTGGTCAGAACAGTAGGTCGTAAAAGTAGATCACATGAACTCGGGATACTGCAACCATCAAAAATACGAATCAGCTGTGAAGCATCTGAATTTGGATCATGTGACCATGGGGATGTTGTAACAGTTGTAAGTGTGGAAAATGGTCACAAGTCATTTTTTCAGTGCTATTATAACTTTGAATGGTCACTAAATGAACTGTTGAATGTCAAGGACTAACTGAATTTTATTTTGAGTGGTTGAACGTGTGAACTCATCTTATTGAGCCTTTTTTTTCATGTTAGGATAACCGCAAGGCTTCCCTGGCATTCTGTAATATGATTCTTTCTTCCATTCCGCTCCAAGCAATTTCTTTTAATATCAAGCTGTCTGGGGAATTATCGGAATTATCACAGATCTTAAAGTTGCTAAGGCGGAAAAACACTCAACCTAGCCAGTAGGTTACAAAATGTCTACATTTAGATTGCAGAAATCTAAAATACAGTAGAATTGAACGAGTTTATCCCTGAATCTTGAGAAACATAATTTTAATCGATTAATCAAAATAGAAATTGGAAGGTCTTGGAGGTCTTCTAGTCTAACCCCCTGCTCAAGCAGGAGACCCTATACCAAGGGTCCCCCAAACTTAGCAACTTGACAGCTGGTGGATTTCAACTCCCAGAATTCTCCAGCCAGCTATGTTGACTGGAGAATTCTGGGAGTTGAAGTCCACAAGTCGTTGCCAAGTTTGGAGATCTCTGCCCTATACCATTTCAGATAGGCCCAGTCTTTTCTTAAAAACTTCCAGTATAGAAGCACCCACAATTTCTGGTGACAAGCTGTTTCCCCCGTTAATTGTTCTCACTGTTAAGAAGTTTCTCCTTAATTCCATGTTGCTTCTTTCCTTGGTTAGTTTCCATCCATTGTTTCTTCTCTTGCCTTCGGGTGCTTTGGTAAATAGCTTGACCCCATCTTCTTTGTGGCAGCCCCTCAAATTCCAGAATGCTGCTGTCATGTCACTCCTAGTCTTCCCTTTCTCTAGGCTAGCCATACCCAAACCCTACAACCATTTTCCATGTTTTTAGTCTCCTTTAATCATCCTAGTTTCTCTTCTCTGTACTGTTTCCAAAGTACATTAATGGCTAGTTTATTTTTATTTTTTCCTATCTCCTTCTCATCCCTTTTGATTTTGCATGTTTCACATATTCTTCTTTAACTTTCGTTAACGATTAGCACTTATTTGTCTCTTTCTCATCCTTTTAGATTATCTATGTATCATTTATTTTCAGCCAAGAGCAATAAAGATAGCTGATTTCACTTCGGCTGTGGCGGCTTTGAATCTTAAGAGTGCCGTTGCATTTATAAACCTGCTTTCAAATGCGCTTCCCAAGCCACCAGCAGCATTCTGAACAATTTATCTACGGTTTGTATTGCTGCAGAAATGTTGAAAACATCATTAGAATACAATTTTGGAGTCCCCCGTGATCATATCAGTCATAATATGCCGCTCGCTGTGAAACACACAAGCTAAGCGTTTGCCATTTTATTTTCATTGCAACATAAATTTTTGTTCTAAAATACTCTGTCACGGGGTGTTAAATATTCAGTCTTCTGCAAGGTGGCAGGATAGAAGGAATGTTCCTTTCCTTTGTTGAAAACAAGATGAAACAAAAAAGAAAGATGTTGAGACTCTGGAAAGAGTGCAGAGAAGAGCAAGAAAGATGATTAGGGAACTGGAGGCTAAAACATATAAAGAACGGTTGCAGGAACTGGGTAGGTCTATTTAATGAAAGAAGGACTAGGGGTGACACGATAGCAGTCTTCCAATATCTTAGGGGGTGCCCCCAAAAGAGGGAGTCAAGCTATTCTCCAAAGCACCTGAATTTAAAGGGGTGGGCTTCGTAGAATTCTTTATTGGCCAAGTGTGATTGGACACACAAGGAATTTGTCTTGGTGCAAATGCTCTCAGTGTTCATAAAAGAAAAGGTTCATTCGTCAAGAGTCAAGAATCGTAAGGTCCAACACTTAATAAATAGTCATAGGGTACAATAAGCAATCAAATCATACTAGGAAACAGGCTTCAAATAATTTAACAACCGGTTCTCTGCCCAGTCGCTGGATGGGCGTGGCTATGCTGGGTGTGGCCTAGTTGACCTCCTGCACCACCCTGGGAGTGCAAACAGGCTGTAATGGGCCATTCTCGCCTTCCCTGGGCTCCGGAGGCTTTTCTTGAGCCTCTGGGAGGTTCATTTTCACTCCCCTCAGACTCCAGAGGTTCTCTGGAGGCCAGAAACAGGCTCATTCCGGCCTTCCGGAACTTCCAGGAGGCCCGTTTTTTTTTGCCCTACCCGAGCATCCGTGAGGGCCCTGCACTTATCTGGGATCTAAAACAAGCCGTGTAGGGACTCCTGGGAGGGGAGGTGCAAGGTGGGCAGGGTCAGCCAGTCGTCAGGACTACCGGTTTGCTGAACCAGATGTAAAATTAACATCCGTTTCACGTGAACCGGTGTGAACCGCCTGAAGCCCATCAAGATACGACAAGAAGCGACAGATGGAAACCAATCAAGGAGAGAAGCAACCTGGAGCTAAGGAGAAATTTCTGACAATGCAGTGGAACAACTTGCCTATAGAAGTTGTGGGTGCTCCAACACTGGAGGTTTTTAAGAATAGATGAGACAACCATTTGTCTGAAACGGTTTAGAGTTTCCTGCTTGAGCAGGAGGTTGGACGAGAAGACCTCCACGGTCCCTTTCCAACTCGGTTATTCTATTAAGATGTCAAAATATCTTCTGTGAAATATTTATCAACTTCGGAGTAAAGATTGGGATCGAAGTGCCGCATCCATGCCCTCTGGAGTGAAGGAAAGGTAATTATGGAGCAGGCCATATTTTGGATTGCACGCTTCAGAATTTCTTAGGGCTTTCTCAGATGAATAAAACTGACCTAAATATATATATATTTGCCGTTTTAGGAGTATCCGATGCCTCCGCAACATTATCCACTGGAACCTGATCACAACGTTCATCCTGAGGAACATGATGTGGTTTGTGCTACAAACAATTGACCACAATATCCACGAGAGCAATGAGGTACTTCTTCCTCAAGAGATATGGCAGAAATTCAAGTAAAGGTCGTCCTTGACTTACAACCGTTCGTTTAGCGACCGGGTGTAAAATTGGGTGGAACTCACTTAACACAAACCCCCTTGCCAACGAATAAAAATTCTGGTCAAACTGTGGTCATAAAACAAGGATTACCTGTAGTGTTTGCCTTACGTTGCATTTTGTAAATCAGTCAAAGCCAAAGTGCAAAAGAAAATCGCAGACCGTTATGTGAGTGCAAATAGTCCTAAAACTTACAACAGTTCACTTAGCGACTGTTTGAACATTGAATAAAGTGGCTTATGACCGCTTTTCTTACTTAGAACCATTATAGTATCCCCAGGGTCATGTGATCAACATTCAGACACTTGCAACTGGCTTGCACTTATGGCGGTTGCAATGTCCCAGGTCATGTGATCTCCTTTTGCGACCTTCTGACAATTCACTTAACTATGTGATTTATTTTAACAACTGCAGTGATTCACTTAACAGTGTGGGGCAAAAAATGGTCGTAAAATGAGGCAAGGCTCACTTAACAACAGAAATGTTGAGCTCAGTTGCAGCCACAAGTCAAGGACTTCCTGTACAAACCTGGACAACGTGTGGCGCAAATAAACCAAAATATGCATCTCTTCCAACAGCTTTGGTGTCGGTGCATCACAACCATCTTCAACTACTTCGTGGTGACCAATTTCTTCTGGATGTTTGTGGAAGGTTGCTACCTCCACACGGCCATCGTGATGACGTACTCGACAGACAAGCTGAGGAAATGGATTTTTCTCTTCATTGGGTGGTGTAAGCCATCTAAAAGCACAACCTACATTTGGGAGTTTCATTATTAGCCAGGCAACTTTCCTCAGTAATTTACAAAATTAATGAGTAACAGGCCTGGCGGGGGACCTTGAAGGTCTTGTAGTCCAATCCCTGCTCAAGCAGGAAATCTTTTTTGATGAATCAGGGTAGCAACAAGGCAGAGAGGGGGGCTGGTTATGCATTTGAGCTTCTGTCTTTACTGAGGTCAGGCGGGTATCCCCCAAACTGTTGTGGTCTAGCAGTATCAGGGGAGGGAGGGGAGGGAGGGAGGGAGGGAGGGAGGGGAGGAAGGAAGGAA